>NC_141603.1:59439137-59566637 GCF_047967505.1 Dipteris shenzhenensis
CCTTTATTGGTAGTTGTGTGAAAGATTTTATAGATGACTTGTATCTATAGTACAAGGGCAGAACATTGTGAGACACTGCAAATGGTGCTTCAGTGCTATGATGAGTATGGTGGGCAGTTGAATCCTAAGAAGTGTTTCTTTGCAAAACCAAGAGTTAAGATGAAGATAAAGCATAGGTATACCATGCCGTACTACCCACAGTGCAATGGGTTGAGTGAGAGATTCAATGGTGAGTTAGTACAGATCCTTGCCAAGGTGACAAAGCATCAAGGGAAAAATTGGGATTTGGAGTTGCCAGGTGCCTTGTGGGCATACACGACATCAATGAAGATGAGCACAGGGTTTACACCTTTTCACTTGGTATATGGTAAAGAAGCAATATTGCCTGTGGAGGTAGAATTGCCTGTAGTGAAGATGTTAGAGAAGTTACTAGGGCCTCCCAGTGATGCATTCAAAGAGAGGCTCTTACACTTGTAAGAAGTGCAATTGGACAAGATTGCTGCATTGGAGTATTATGAAAGATGCAAGAGAGGGCCCTAGCTAAGGTGAATTAGAAAATCAAGAATAAGGATATCAAGGGAGATGATCTGGTGTTGCGCTACAATAGTAATTTGGATAAGACCTTTCAAAAGAAGTTTCAAATCAGATGGGAAGGTCCTTTCAGAGTGGTCAAAAGTTTTGCAAATGGTACATATCAGTTGGCAGATTTGGATGGGACATTTCATGCCTCAAGGGTAAATGGGTTTTGCTTATAAAAGTACCATTCCAAGTTGACGATGGTGTTAAAAGGATGAGGTTCATGAGGGTGAAGAAAAACCAAATGAAGATGCATTAATGGAAAAAGATGCAAAGGGTTTCACCTTACTCTTTACTATTGTTGATCATGAATGATCTAGCAGGCTAGGGGGTGAGCAAACTATGTTAGGAGTTTTTTGAAAGTGATAAATTGTGCATATGTACATACACATGCATGGTGCATCATTTGACATAGTAGCAGTGATCCTATATGTTCATAGTGTGCCCACACCAAGTTTGAGCTGAATTAGATCAAGAATGCTCCTAGCTACGGTTCAAATATACTCCTTAAACTAGCTGAAACAGGTCAAACTCACAGCATATCTAGTTCAAATTTAGTAATCAAGGTATCTTTGGAAAGAGGAAAACAAGCTCTGACCAGCTGTGTCATCAAAGTACAAAAAAACCTCAGGTGCCTTGGACACGCTTGTCCAAGGTTTCTAGCTGATTTTCATCATTTGACCTTGCTACTGTGAATTCCTGCAACTATACAGTGCATACACCAAGTTTGAAGTAAATTGGGCTTGAAAATCACCTAGCTACAGTTCATTTCCACAGACCAAAGGACTCCAAGAATTATTTCTAGACCATAGCATTAGTGTACAAACATAGGCAAAGCCATTTGGAACAGAAAAAGTTCAAAAAACCACAAAAATTCATTGGACATGTGGATTCAAGGCGCTGAGCTAGGGACCTCAGAATTCACCCCAGCTACATTCAAAATTCTTAGAGCAAGTCTTTTGAGCATAACTATCAAGTCATAACCTGAAAAGCTCATTGTTTGAGAGAATTGACAATTTTACCTACATTCTGTGACAAGAATCAGGACATAAATCACGTGCCGACACGATTGGAGCACCAACTTTAAGCATACCGACAGGTCATTCTCTTCCTTGATAAACTTTTTGAGCATTTTGAGACTGGTAGCATAGCTCTATGCACCTTAGGTCAGGAGCTTTTTATAGGTCAGGTAATCTCGTTGCATGAGAAAATGTAAGCAGAATGAAGAGAGCACAACTAGGACACAAGGCAGAGGGCCACACCAGATAAAAGAGAGCCTTCTAGATCATCTCTCAGAATCAAGTATGGATACAACATCATCCTATCAATCCCAATCCATCGGCATTGAGCTAGAATATGATGGAAGATTGCGCTTCTATATGGAGAATGCACATGGTGCAAAGATCTACAAAGATTTTTATCAAAAATTTGCGGTCAAAGTCAAGGATCACCCCTTCGACGTGGATCCAGCACCATAGGTAAATTTCCACGGAGACCGATTCATGGGTAGGTATGGTAGCATGTACCTCTTGATAGAAAACCCAGAAGAGGTGGACAAACTAGGGAATTCCATTCCTAGGGTAGAAAGGATGATCGAGGAGAACCCTCTGATAACAAATAGACCAGGGCTACAACCAATCAATTCCATATGGGTTTGAAGAGTCCTTATAGATGATGACACCAAGAAACTGTACAAATGAGAGGAGTCAGGGGAGTTCTATTACATAAGACATATCCCTCCAGATCATACCATCACTGAAGACAAAGTTCTCTATGTCTTTGTAGACACAAATGTAGGGGCTTACAAGGAAGTGGTATTTCTAGATAAGCACAATCTAGAATGGGACCTCAAGTTTGCAAGCGACAAAGTTCTCTATGTCTTTGTAGACACAAATGTAGGGGCTTACAAGGAAGTGGTATTTCTAGATAAGTACAATCTAGAATGGGACCTCAAGCTTGCAAGCGACATCAGAGGGATAACCTTCCAAGGAATACCAATAGTATGCCATGGGGAAGATATAGGGAGTCCATCAAACTTCATATTTTGCCACCCTGGTCCTATCTACATGCCACCTGTGAATACACCCTCCTTTCATACACAAAGACCTATGGCAAGTGCTCAGAGAGTGACTTTTATGGATCAAGGACCTAGACCAATGGGAGCTGGGTCATGGAATAGATCAAGTGGTCACCAGCAAATAGAGTGCCATCCTGACAACTACCAACATCATCTCTACACGCACCCCTGACAACCACCACGAGCTTTAGGCCATCAAGAGAAATGGGTGCACCCATGAGAAGCAAGACAAGACCATCACACTTTCAGAAATGGGTTAAGAAGTACAGTGGATCAGGTGATCCTTATGATCACTTAGCAACCTTTAGACAAATTGTTAGGGTGGAAGAAGTCACGGACCTTCATGTCCTAAAAGAAGTATTTGGGATCACATTAGAAGGAAAGGCATTGCCTTGGTTTCAAGTCCTAGACACAAGATCCTATAATGATTTTGAAACCCTCGAGAAAGATTTTTACAAAGATTGAATCAAACAAAACTTCAGCTCCCTAATAACGAGCTTCAAGCAAGACAAAAAGGAATCTGTGAGATATTGTGCAAATAGGCTCACATAGCCCGATGTCCAGAGAAGGAGCTTCCGACACAAGAAAAGTCTATCTCAATCTTCTTAGAGGGATTAAGAGATAAGACCCTTAATGCGGATCTCTATGCAAAAAAGCATAAGACTCTGAACGAGTGCATCCCAGATGCAATCAATTTAGATGATAACTGTGATATTTATGGGAAGGATAAGCTTATTTTGGGCACAAAGATCCAAAGCACAGCAAGCTCTAGCGAGACGGGCAAGAATAGAGTCAATGAGATAGAGGCCATGGTTGAATTAATCATGAAGCAAATGAACCAGGTTTTCAAGCCACCACAAAAGCTAGTAAGGTGCAAAGTTTGTGGAGGAGACCACCCCACTTTTCAATGTCTCCCAAAGCAAAGTTTACCACCTTATAGGGCACCACAAATGAATAAATGGTGTGACTTTGAAAAGAAGTGGACCAACCATGAGACCACTGAGTGCTACCATAGAATTCGGTACTTGTGGGAACAAAGGATGGCCCAACAACCTCCAAATTAGCATCCCTAAGGACAAGGATATGCACCACAAATGAGAATACCAAAATACCCTATCCAAGGAATGCAACATGTGCAACCAGTCTTAGGACATCAACCACCACTACCGGGATCAGTGGTAGTTAGATACATGCAACCAGAGGATGATCATCATGATAGAACCTTGGTTCCAGTCAACTATTATGGATAGGAAGGGTTAGATCAGCAGTCTAACTAGCTAGCATCAACATCAATGCACCCACCAGAGATACCAACATTTGTTCCTGAGGGTCAATACCAAATGGATCATAATACTTTATGGTTCATTACTAACGCAATGGTAAGACAGACAAGGCCTCATGGTCCTAGACCATATAGATCATGTCCTGCAGCACCACCATGACCATGTTACAATTGTGGAGAAGATCATTGGATCTGAGACTCTCCCTATCCTTGAAAAGAGAAGCCTCATGCAACAGGACTGCAACCCTTGACAAGATTCTGCAATGATTGCAAGATCAAGCACTTGGTCCAGGGCTGTCCCTCAAATAAAAAAAATGAAGGGAAGGCAATGCTCAACTACATTGAGCTCCTGCCTACCTTGAATATGCCCGATACATCTGAATCGGATGTTGTAGTTCCCTTATAGGCCATCACAAGGGCCCAAGCGCAAGCTAACATTGACAAAGGGAAAGGGAAACTCGATGAGGGAAACATAACTGAGACTTTGCTTAGCCATTTTATTCCCTATTATAGTAGCTAGATAGTAAGTGCTTAATTGGAGTAAACAAAGAACATAACTAACTTAACATGGCATAAGAAAATAACATGACAAGAGACAAAAAAGTAAAATGCAAGTGAACAAGCATAGAGGACCGAAATACCACATGGAGCCGGTCCCCCCCTCCAAAGGAAATTGCATTATTCAACTCTTACAAGTCTTTTGAATAATACAATACTTGGTTCCTTTAAATCCTACTTTGGTAATATGGCAATAGCACTACCATACACCATGCAAGCATATAAGATGTCCAAGTTGCCCTCTGTCCCAAGGCCTCAAGCACCTTTTAAGGTGGAGAGAGCTGGTAGGGAGCGAGGAAGATGAGTGGGCAAGAGAAAGTACCTTCTACAAGACAAGAGTATTGCCTAGATACAATTAATCTTAGCTTGCATAATACATAGTAGAAAAGAGCTTTGCATTGAGCATAATGCCTTGCATAGGATTTGCATTCCTTGTGCAAGAGTAGGCTTGTCTATACACATGAACACTAGCTTGTGAAATGAAGAGGAGTGGTCCTTTTATAGCTTGAGCTCCACTCACAACACACACATGCAAAAACTCGTGAATTTCAAGCCTTTTGATTAGTCGAAAAAGGTGGCTCAGCCAATCAGCATGCAGCATGACATTTGCCCCTTTTAATGTGCTATCCAAAGTTTATTGGTGCACAAAGGTGGCTAGCCAATAAATGGCTTTGGGATGGTGGGCTAGCCTTTTAAAATGGTGGGCTAGTCTTTTAAAATGGTAGGCTACCCTTTTCTTATTGGCCAAAGAAAGTGGCTGGCCAATAGATTAAAAGTGCAATGGTGGGCTACTAGATGCCACATGTAAAATACATATATTATTTATGCATTAAATTTCTTGCAAGTGCCACATATGCAAACACATTTTTCAGCATGCAGGCATGATGTCATGTGGTATGCACACATGCATACCCATTTACACATACCTTTTACCTTATAAATTAATATTAATGTATGTGCACCCAGTTAACACTAGGCACTTGTTTAGCCCCTTTTCAAGGTCAAAATAAATAAATTAATTAACCTTGACCCCGCCATTGGTTCCTAGATTTTATATGCACAAAATATATAAAAATTAAAACCTGCTATTTTTAGCCGAATGTTTTGACCTAAGTTGTTAGGGTTCCTACCTGCTCGTATGAGCAAGCCCAATGTTTGCCCATGGCACGTGGGACTCCTAACCACTCAGATTATGGCCTTTTTGGATTCTATTAAAGGTATTTTCCATGTCCTTTTGGAGGCTGAATGAAGCCTTTACCTTTAGGTTTTAACCTTGGTACATAGTCTTTTCCCCCTTGGATCCCCTTACATTCAGGACCGGGACTATGAATGTTAAAACCTACCTTTACACTCACAACCTTATTGCTTTTGGTTTCTCCTCATTTGAAACCTTTACGATGAGTGTAAGAGCTTTCTTCAGTCTCATAGTTTTTACCCCTTTTTGTCCCCCTGCTTTGGACCAACTATGAGTAAGAAAACTTTTCCTGGGTCTTAATTCCTTCTCATAGCCATCTCCACTTTTGACCTCATACCTTTGGGCTGGAGCTATGAGTGCTAAATTAATTTCTCCTTGATTCCCTTATTTTCTACTTATCATAAATGGCCAATTTATGATAGAAAATACCTTTGGAATAATAGGAAATTCATTGTTATGACATTACCTCTCCCTTTAAGATCATAGTCATCCTCAACTATGGCTTGTGAAAAGTAAGTCATACTTAGTCCTTTTAAATTTTGGGTAGAGGATCCCTTTTTACCCTTTGACATCTTCCAAAATGGGTGACTAATCCCATTTGGTGCTTGGGAGACTTTGCTGCCGCAAGCACGTCATTCTTTAGTCCATAGGCCCTTCCAAGTAGCATGGCAAAGTCTACTTGGTGCTTGGGAGACATAGCTGCCACAAGCATGTCTTCTTATGCATGCATCTAATCATTACTCTATAAAAAGAAATCTTAAAGTCATTAAAGACAAAATTTCTTCTAAAAAAACACCATACACACCTGTTCTTACCTTTGGACATAGGTCATTGTAAGCGTCTACAAGGTTGGATTACTCTTTTCTCCATTTATTCTTTTAGAGAACCTTTTTAGACTCTTTTCAGATAAGTTATCATTAGATAATCTTATCTTTTTCTTTTTCATAGTATTTTCCACCTTTGCCTTGATGCTTTTGTGGCAATAACTATGAAACTTTTGTCTTTGGTTTCTTTGTAAGATCATTTCATCTAACCTTCACTTTTACTGGTTTATTTCAATGCTTATGTTTTTGGTTGAATTATTCAACCTATCTTTATAAACCTTTACATTGATTCATAGACCATTGCTATCAAAGCAAGATAATACTATTGGTCCCTTGGGCTTTCTTTTTGCTTTTCCCAAATTTCATACTTGGGAAACTTTTAGCAACTCCCAATCCTTTTCTTTGAAGGTTAGGATTCTTTTAGTGACTTTCAGCAATTGATCTTTTGATTTGCTATGGCTTTAACCTATCTTCTTCTTTTTCTTGTTTTAAAAGATTCCTAGAGGTTTATTCTTTTCCATAGCAAATTCATGTTCAAGTATTTGGTTATTAATGGGAGCTTGGAGACCTTCCTTCTAATATTTTGAAGGATGTTTTACTATTGTAGAATGATTATGCACATACTTCAAGTAAAACTTCTCCCCTTGAACCCCTTCGATCTTTGAGCTTGTTAGATCAACGATATGCTTTTGCTGAAGAGCTTTTGATCATAGTATCTTTTTCAAAGATACTTTTGTGATCCTTTAGTCTCTTATAACATTCTTAGACTTTTTAACCAAAAGCGAGTTAGCAAACTGGTCATATACAATCCTTTTTCCATGGATAGAATTTGTAATCCAAAGATGAAATCTATGGATTTACTTTCTCATGGCTTGATTTGGACTAGAAAGTAGCTAAAATATTCCAAGCATACTTTCTTTCTTTTGTTATTTTATCTTTTTAGCATACAATGCTATTGAAGACATACTTTAATATGTCCACCATCATTGTAGGCTTGTAGAAATATTTCTTTACTCTCTTAAGAGTAACTTGTATTCCCTTGTATCCCTCCTATGGGGAAATTGTTTATGCGTAACTCTTTCACGGTACGCATAATCCATTAATAGGGAGAATATAGCCATCTAGTAGATTATTTGGCTTCTTTTTCTTTCAAAAGCTTAATGATTTTTGATGTATGAATCAATAGCATACTTTATCTATCATAAAAGATAGACCTTTTGTGAGTTGCTATTGATACAACATTTTCCTTCGTGAAAGTGCATCTAGGTGATATCATTAGTAATATAGCTTTTCATCCTTTGTTAAGGAGTTCTATATTTTCAATGATATTTCTTTAGCATGCTCATCTATCTTAGGAGATAGAATCTTGTGAGTAGCTATAGTTTGATTTTCTCTAAGGTGTGGGTTATATCCCATTTGGCCCACATTTCCTTTTCATTACTCTATTTAATTTGTGTCATAGAATATGCACAAAATAAATGAGAGTATCTAGGAGATAACTTTTCCAAGAATCTAAAACATATAGAATAGCTAAGAGCTCCTTTTTCTCTAATGTTTAGAATCTTTTCTTGGTCTTTTAATCTCTATATTTCTCTCTTTTTCTTTATGTAATGCCTTTCTTAGAGTATAAGAACTCCATGGCATTACATTTATTGGCTCTATAATATCTTTGAAAGATTCAATGTAGGTTGAATAATTTTTTAATCTTCTCCTAAAGAGTGATAGTCTCTTTTTTTTTTCTAGCTTTAATCTTGAGGTTCTTATAGCTTTAACCACCATAAGGTTAATTTTTAGTTGGTTTGTTACATGGGCCAACTAATGCTATATGTTTTCTTTTAGAAAACATCTTTGATAAGCATAGTTGCCAAATAAGCTTTCATGCTTGCCTCTAAGGCTTCCTATAGATTCATTATTATCTCTAGGTTGTTTGGGATCATTAGATCTTATCTTTAAGAGATAATATATCTTAATGAATCTAATTATAGACAAATTTTCCTATTCCTTTTAGGAATGAAAAGCTTCAAAGCTTTGGAGTAATTACCTTGAGATATAGCATGTACTCCTCCTGGATCCTTGAGTTGATGATGGATATGTTGAAATCAGCTTCTCCATCAATCTTTTTGACTCATCCATGATGTAGGATAAATGTTCATGAGAGTCGAGCTATTATATGAAAAACTTTCCTATGAATATTTCTTTAACCCTTTTTAAGGTCTATACCATGAAGGTAATAGATTTCCCATCTTGATAAAAGAAAAATATACTTTTAAGGGTTAGCATTATAATCTTCCCACATCTATAGGTACCTTCTTTCCTTTGTACCAACCTAGTGGGTAAGTAAGATGGAGAATAATAAATTCTTGCCATCTCCTTCATTTCCCTCTCCTTTTTATTGAGTATAAAGAACTCAATAGGTAATTTACTTAGGCAATGAGTTAGTCCATTGCATGATCTTCTTATCCTCTTTTAGGAGATAACTCCATAGGAGATCTTGCAAAAAACATATATAGACATTCATATAGGAATTCCTTCCACTTAATGTCACATATTTCTTTTTATTTTTTTAGACTAATTTCATGACTAGAAAAACTTGGTTTTTAATTACTTTGAGTCTATACAAAGTTTAAAGTGCTAAGAGCACTATTAAGATCAAGTACGATCTCTTTACCTTGATGGATGAAATATACTTCCCTTTGAGGGAACTTCATAGTAACGGCCATGCGATCAAACCATGGTAGTCCTATGATAACATCTTCAACTTTGAGGTGGGAGATAAAGAATTCTTCTTCATCTTTGTAGGCTTGTATATGAAGTTTAAGCTTTCTTTTGAAAGGAGCATTGATATCTTCCTTTCCTTTGAAAGCTTCCTTAGCCTTATTACCTTCCCCTTTCTCATCTTGAGAACATTCTAGCTTGATGGCTAGCTTGGTGGAGATGAGGTTGAGAGTGGATCCAGGATCAAAAAGGATTAATACTTCTTGATCTTTTATCCTACCTCTTACATATAGAAGAGGTGATCCTTTGTAATGATCCTCCTATTCCACACTTGGAGCTTTAGGAGTTTCATTTCCTTCACTCCTCTTAGGACATGTTCTTGAGACATGTCCTTGTTCTTGGCACTTATAGCACCTATCCTCTTGGCGGTAACGCTCCATCTCCTCTTGAGAAAGTCTAGCTTTCCCTAGGTAGCATTTTCCTTTAGCTTTAAGCTTAGGCTTACCTTCCATCTTGAGGACATTCATATCCTCTTGATAATCCTTCTCTTTGAGAGGATCTTGAGCCTTAGAAACACTTCCCTCTTTTTTAGATTCAAGATGAACTTGAACCTTGGAAGTATTTAACTTCTCTTTTGGCTCATGCTTACTCTTAACCTCCATTAAAATGGAGTCTTTGTAAGAGTTTTGGGATGACACCCTTAAACTTGTATATCCTTGTAGGATATTGGGTTGGTCATCCCTTGGAAGAAATTGCTTTACCAAAGCAATTCTCATAGCTTCCCATGTCTTGGGAGCTCTTCCTTGCAAATTAGGCTATAGGGAGAAGATCATTAGCTAAAAGTTTATGATAGTTACTCCCTTGCAAATTAGGCATACTTTTTGTTAATTCTAGCTTTGCCACTAAGAGATTAACAATCCTAGTTTCATCTCTTGTTTTCATCTTGCATGTTTATACTAATCCTACTCTCTTGCTTATTTTCAGCCATGCTAGTTAAGTTCTTTCTTTTAAAAGAAAAACTCCAAATACACTTCTTTATATCTAGCTTAAAAGGGTATCTACACCTAGAAGTAGAGCTTGGCTAGTCACAAAAGATAGTAGGTGAGCTTAACAGTGCCGGTGTCCAAGGGATAGCTCCTACCAGGCTTTCTACTAGCTCAATAATGGTTAAGCCATAGGCAAGCCTTTTGGGCTCCATTATTAAGTCTATAGCTCCCGGCGATGTGCACCATACCCACCATAGATGGGCTTGTAACACGCAGTTAATAAGTCTCACACTTTGAACTATCTTAGATGACTAGACCTCTATCCCTAAATATGGATACTTAGGACCCCCTCTCCTTGAGAAAGGAAAGAGAAACCTTAAGCTCTGATACCAATGTTACGAAACGCTAAGCTAGTACAAATTAACTTAAGAATTGCACATAATTTGTAACAACATTTGCTTAGCCATTTTATTCCCTATTATAGTAGCTAGATAGTAAGTGCTTAATTGGAGTAAATAAAGAACATAACTAACTTAACATGGCATAAGAAAATAACATGACAAGAGACGAAAAAGTAAAATGCAAGTGAACAAGCATAGAGGACCGGAATACCACATGGAGCCGGTCCCCCCCTCCAAAGGAAATTGCATTATTCAACTCTTACAAGTCTTTTGAATAATACAATACTTGGATCCTTTAAATCCTACTTTGGTAATATAGCAATAGCACTACCATACACCATGCAAGCATATAAGATGTCCAAGTTGCCCTCTGTCCCAAGGCCTCAAGCACCTTTTAAGGTGGAGAGAGCTGGCAGGAAGCGAGGAAGATGAGTGGGCAAGAGAAAGTACCTTCTACAAGACAAGAGTATTGCCTAGATACAATTAATCTTAGCTTTCATAATACATAGTAGAGAAGACCTTTGCATTGAGCATAATGCCTTGCATAGGATTTGCATTCCTTGTGCAAGAGTAGGCTTGTCCATACACATGAACACTAGCTTGTGAAATGAAGAGGAGTGGTCCTTTTATAGCTTGAGCTTCAGTCACAACACACACATGCAAAAACTCATGAATTTCAAGCCTTCTGATTGGTCCAAAAAGGCGGCTCAGCCAATCAGCATGCAGCATGACATTTTCCCCTCTTTTAATGGTGTGCTATCCAAAGTTTATTGGTGCAGAAAGGTGGCTAGCTAATAAATGGCTTTGGGATGGTGGGCTAGCCTTTTAAAATGGTGGGCTAGTCTTTAAAAATGGTAGGCTACCCTTTTCTTATTGGCCAAAGAAAGTGGCTGGCCAATAGATTAAAAGTGCACTGGTGGGCTACTAGATGCCACATGTAAAATGCATATATTATTTATGTATGAAATTTCTTGCAAGTGCCACATATGCAAACACGTTTTTCAGCATGCAGGCATGATGTCATTTGGTATGCACACATGCATACCCATTTACACATACCTTTGCACATACCTTTTGCCTTATAAATTAATATTAATGTATGTGCACCCAGTTAACCCTAGGCACCTGTTTAGCCCCTTTTCATTGGCCATTTATGAGAAGTGGAAAATATAGGAGACAAGAGAAATTAATTTAGCACTCATATCTCCAGCCATCAGGGCAAGAAGGGAGACTGTTATGAGAAGGAATGAAGACCCAAAGGAGCTATACTACTCATGACAAGGGTTCCCTATAATTGGGACAAAGGTTATAAGTAGTAAAGCTAGGTTTTAACATTCATAGTCTCGGTCCTTTAGGTAAGGGGACCCAAGGGAGAAAAGGCTATGAGATAGGTTAAAACCTTAGGCTAAAGGCTTCATTCAGTCCCCAAAGGATAAGGAAAAGACCTTTAAAAGAATCCAAAAAGGCCATAGTCTGAGTGGTTAGGAGTCCCACATGCCATGGGCAAACATTAGGCTTGCGGGCAAGTAGAAACCCTAACAACTTAGGTCGAAAATTCGACCAAAAATAGTAGGTTTTAATTTTCATATATTTTATGCATTTAAAAGTCTGGGAAACAATGGCGGGGTCAAGGTTACTTTATTTATTTATTTTGACCTTGAAAATGGGCTAAACAAGTGCCTAGGGTTAACACGGTGCACATACATTAATATTAAATTATAAGGTAAAGGGTATGTGCAAAGGTATGTGTAAATGGGTATGCACATGTGCATACCCCATGACATCATGCTTGCATGTTGAAAAATGTGTTTGCATATGTGGCATTTGCAGGAAATTTCTTGCATTAATATTATATGCATTACACATGTGGCATTTAGCAGCCCACCATTGCATAATTATTTATTGGTCAGCCACTTTTCTGGACCAATAAAGGAAGGGTAGCACACCATTAAATAAAGGATAAGGAGGTAGACTCACATGGTCAAGACCACCATTGTAAGTCTACTAAGCATTTATCTATTGGCTAGCCACTTTCTTAGGCCAATGAGAAAAGACTAGCCCACCAATTTAAAAGACTAGCCCACCAGAATTAAAGGCTAGCCCACTATCCCATAGCTATCTATTGGCTAGCCACCTTTGTGCACCAATAGCCTTGGGATAGCACACCATTAAAAGAGGAGCACAATGTCATGTTGTATGCTGATTGGTTGAGCCACCTTTCTGACCAATCACAGCTCCTGAAAAATCATGAGTTTTTGCATGTGTGTGTTGTGAGTGGAGCTCAGGCTATAAAAAGACCACTCCTCTTCACTTCACACTCTAGTGTTCATGTGTATGAACAAGACTACTCTTGCACAAGGAATGCAAATCCTATGCAAGGCATCATGCTCAAAGCAAAGCTCTTCTCTATTATGTATTATGCAAGCTTAAGTTAGTTGTATCTAGGCAATACTGTTGTCTCGTAGAAGGTAATTTCTCTTGCCCACTCATCTCCCTTGCTCCCTGCCAGCTCTCTCCACCTTAAAAGGTGCTTGAGGCCTTGGGACAGAGGGAAACTTGGACATCTTGCATGCTTGCATGGTGTATGGTAGTGCTATTGCCATACTACCAAAGTAGGATTTAAAGGAACCAAGCATTGTATTATTCAAAACACTTGTAAGAGTTTGAACAATGCAATTTCCTTTGGAGGGGGGGACCAGCTCCATGTGATATTCCGGTCCTCTATGTGTGTTCACTTGCATTTTACTTTTCCGCTCTTATCTTGTTATTTCTTTATGCCATGTTAAGTTAGTTATGTTCTTTGTTTACTCCAACCAAGCACTTACTATCTAGCTAGTATAATAATGATGAAAATGACTAAGCAAATGTTGTTACAAATTATGTGCAACTCTCAAGTTAATTTGTACTAGCCTAGTAGTTGTAACAGCCATGATGCGCTTATTTTTATGGCCATCCCCTTGATCCTCTTGGCTTTTGAAAGCATTTTTGTCAGCCAAAGTTTGGCTTGTTATCTTATAAGTTAAAATAGCTATTGTTCACCCACTATGATCTAAGCAAGGTGAACAATAATTGAGGATTGGCCAATGGTTGAGATGTTCAATAAACTTCCTTCCCTTTGTAGGAGGTTTGGTAGCCTTCGAATTATGAATAAGCAAAAAGGAAGGAAAAAAAGAGGCCCCGACAAACCTTCATGAGTGAACAAGTGTAAGCTTTGCCACCCAATAGTGACCACACTCTGAGGGAGAGAAGTGTAACTTGAATGAAGGGTACATGCAATGTGTCAGTTTTTGGCCTTACACTACTAGGAACCATAGACTAAAAAATAGCCACTGCATGAAAATACTATGTCTAGAAAATCACCCCGCATAGTACATCTTGCGTCTATAGTCCGCTCCAATACTGGAGTATCTCGGTGAGGTGGGCCGCCAAGCTACAACCCCTACAAGAGTAGGATTCTCTAAAAAGCAAAGGCCCTAATGAATAAAGGCTAGGGATATGCCTACTTGGAGACTTAGGATCTCGATGGTCAATGGAAAGGGAAATGGATTGTAAGTAAGTTTTATATAGATATTACTTGAACAATACCTTGGTGGATCTCAATGGTCAATGGAAAGGGAAATGGATTGTAAGTAAGTTTTATATAGATAATACTTGAGCAATACCTTGGTAGAAACAAATCCCCCCTAGCTTGGTTAAGTTGTAAACCTGAAATTTACCAAAAAGCTTCTTGCCTCAACAAATGATATGGATAAGATACATACTCTCCAATCTAGACAACTCATGCAAGATATACATGCAAGACCTTAATGGGACGAGTCACACAAGGTAAAGGAGAAAAAAACACCCTAGATTGTTTCAAGAAGAAACAAAGAGCCCAAAATAGTGCTAATATGCTAGGAGGAATGCCCCTTAAGTGCGGACCATATTTTTGAATTTTTATAAAATGGGTCCCCCGTAGCAGACATCTCGTGCTATGCCATGTGACACCAAGAAGGTCCCAAGAGGATAATTTGATTGTACTTGAGTCAATTTGGGGCTAAAATACTTCCAAGTTGTATAGGATATGTCCAGTTTTGTATGTCGGTTAGTTTTGGGTTGAGCATTCGAAATGGCCTATATAAGTGAAAATCCGCTCATTGTAATGGAGTCCTGTGTGAGAGCTCAAGTGAGACTACGAGCGCCCAAGATTTTGACTCTTGCTTCTATCACCTCGGTGCTCCAAATTTAAGTCTATTTTGAGATGAGGTTACTCTATGTCTTGTTCACTTCATTTCCATTATTAATTTGTTAATGTTTAGCAAATTAATTAGTTGTTTAATTAAGAATCGTAAGCATGTTTAGTAGATTTAGTGCAATAGAGTTATTTAATTCCAGCCAAACTTCATAGGTATAGTCTAGAGGCTTAGCTCTACAAGTAGAGACTGCCTGTGCATGATTCGGATTAGAATAGCCTACTTTTTGAGTTCACAACTCGTAGGTGACCGAAATGTGTTTTCAGAGAGTTAGCTTATCAAGACTTGCATATACTTAGTTAGGTGGGTTGGGTAGCTTAAAATCATTCCATTGGTGCTAGATTAGCTTGTCCTTGTAGGATCTACACACACATGACCTCAACACTGAGATAGATTAGCTGCATTGTGGTCCATTGCACCTCAGGTGGTCTCTTGCATCACTGCTTCCATGCACTAGTTGAGTAAGCTACATCCTTGAATGAGATATTTATGTTGTCAAAGTTCTCACTACATTGCAGACTTCTCTGGTGGAATGTGGTTCCATTTCCAGGGAGACGAGTACTTAGACTAGCACGAGGTTTTGATCATTAGCTTCATTGTAGTTTGTTGTGTCTAGGACCTCCCTAGGCTTCGACCTAGAGTTCATAAGCTTTACTGGAGTTACGATAGGCCTAAAAACTTGACGTGTATCCATAGGATAGGATAGACATGTATGATGCATGTTTCTAATAATTTCAGAGTTTGCGTTGTATTCGTGTTGTCTGCGATTGTGTTTAGGAGTAGGCAGTTCGATTTATTTTTTATTTTTAGTTTTATGTTTTGTAGTTAGTTTAGGGTAGGCATGTCGTATCATTGCATCCATGCATGTGGGCATCCTAACATCTTAGCCACACGAAAGAAAAAAGGCAATTTTTTTTAGCACACGACCACAAAAAAGTGCGGCCCTGAGAGGATTACCAGCCGTCGAAGACCCCTAACCACAAAGGAGAACCGGCCATGAAGGACAACCCAGCCGCCACCTTATGACTACAAAAGGTCCGATCGCAAAAGCCAACTAGCTATGGGACGTAGTCATAGACGAGCGGTCGTGGAAATCTCGATGATCGTAGAAACATTCGGTCGACGGAGAAGCAACCAATTGCGGTGACAAGAGAGCCTTTGCATCTCCAAACAAGGTTGGCCACCAAATCCCAGCCGCAATAATACTTTTGGCAGTGGTGTCTACTGAGAAATGGCCCCCTACATTACCCTTGTGTGCTTGCTCCAAAATTGGAATGTATTCGTTTTTTGCCACACACACCCATAAGTGATTGTCAGGCCCTCTCGTGTACAATTGATTTTCTATTAAAGCATATGAGTTAGCCTATGTTTGAATGGTTTTTTGTTGCGCTCTTGGTATATCTTCTGGGAATCGATGATTCGATAGATATTCAATTACATGTTTTCCCCATTTTGGGCGTGATTGCAACCCTAAACAAGGTCGTGTGAGCAATGGGTTTCTTGGCCTGACATTTCATACAGTTAGAGACATAGGAATGTACATTCCTCATCATTTCTGGCCAATATATGCCCATCCTCTTTAGGCGTTGTTCAAATTGAGGTTTTGCGAAGTGCCAGCCTCCTAAGCCTACATGGGCTTCTCTCAAATATGAGTCTTGCTCACATGGCTCTATGCATAAGCATAAAATGCTATCACTTCCAAGCTTGTACAACCTACTAGTAGTTTGTTGATAGGACGTAGCTTGCTCCACAATCTTAACATTGTCAAAGATTGATTTCTCAAGATTGATTCTTCCAAAAGTAAGAAGAGGAATGATTTTTTCAGACCATTTGGGAATCATCTCGATGTTGAATAAGTAGGCATTTGGTAGATCATCATTAACACCAATAAGGGCCTCACCATTTGTTATCCTTGACAAATGATCCACTCGTTGGTGAGTAGTTCCCTTTCTGACTACCATGGTAAAATCAAATTCTAGTAAGATGATGAACAATCTTACTATTCTACTAGTGTTGCATGGCTTATTCACTACCAAGTAAAAAAGTGCTTGGTGATCCACAAAGAATGTGAATTTGTTTACAAGAAGATAATGCCTAAACTTTTTCACTGCATATATCATCCCGAGGCCTTCGTGCTTAGTTGTGGTAAAATTTTTCTCTACTGTATTCAACTAATGACTGGCAAAGCAAACAGGAAAATCCATGTTGCCATCACCAGGTTGAGCGACGAGTATGCATCCAATCACAAAGCTACTTGTATCAATATGCACATGGAAAATCTTATTCCAATCTGGTGCTTTTAGGAAAGCTTTGTCACACTCTTTGTTCCATTCAAAGGTGATGATTAATGAGTAAAGAGGTTTTGCTATTACTGCATACATGTAGATAAACCTTCGGTAATATCCACAATGTCCCATAAAGGATTGGACCTCTCTTACAATTCTTGGTTTTGGCAAATTCACTATCGCTGCAATTTTATCCATGTCAGTGGAAATGCCATTTTTAGAGAAGATGTGACCCAAGATTTTGCCCTGTCTTACCATGAAAACACATTTTTCCAGGTTAAGGCAAATTTTGTATAGTCTATGCTTCTCAAAGACAAGCCTTAGATGTGTTATGTGGTCAGCCCATAAACCTGAATGCACACACAAGTCATCCATATATATTTCGAGAAATTTTTTATACTCTCGAAATGCATGACTCATAAGTCTTTGAAATGTAGCCGGTGCATTTGTTAGGTCAAATGGCATCACTCTATAGGCAAAGATGCCCCATTCGGTTGCAAAGGCTTTCTTGTGTTGGTCTTCCGGTTTTATCCCAACCTGGTTATACCTAGAGAATCCTTTTAAGAAGCTATAAACTTCCTTGCCTACCATGCATTCCAACAAATGCTCTATGATCGGAAGAGGATAGCTATCTCTTATAGTAGTTGCATTTACCTTTTTGAGATTCACACACACTCGAAGTTAACCATTTTTCTTGGGGACTACCACAATTGGTGACACCCATTTTGTGTGCTCAATTTCATAGATAAACTCTCCTTCTTTAAGCTTGTCTATCTCCTCTTTGATCTTTTGCCCAAATGTATCATTATAAGTGTATGGACGCTAGCCTGTAGGTTTAGCATCAGGCTTTATATGGACTGTATGCTGGCATATTTCTAGATCAACTCCTTTAAGATCTTTTTATGACTATGCAAACACATCCCTATACTCCTTGAGTAAAGCAATAAGCATGTTTTCTTCATCTGGTGCTAAATCAGATGCAACATAGGCATGCTTGGGAACCTCTCCAGGCTCTACAAGATCAATATTTTTAGCATTTTTGGACCATCAAATGACTCATTTAGAGTAGTTTATGCTCTAATGGGTTTTTGAAGCACCACTTTTTGTTCTTTCACAATGTACTTCTTATAGTGAGAAGGTACACTAACTCTGTCACGTCCTCACTAGTTTCAAACTCCATGCTCCATTCATTATTGAGCGATCCTTTTACATCACTATACTTAGCTTTCTGCTCAAGCCTTGTCATTTGTGATGTTTGACTCTTTTCATATTTAGCTTTTTCACTCATTTTGTCTCTTAAGGCCTGAATAGACCTTTTTTGTCATTTCTTCTCATTTGGAGTGTTTTTCTTTGCTGAGTATCTCCCTGAGATCTTATCCTTGATGCAATCATTAGCATTGATGTACATTAAGAAGTGTTGTTTGTCCTCAAACTTTGGGGTTTCTTCTATGGAATATTCACGTTTAAGCTCATTTTGCTCATGTTTTTTGCTTGTACCTTTGTTTGCGTGAAGCTTTTTGATTTGTAAAATCAAAAAACTTGTCCTGCCCATCTCTAGTCTAGTCAAACATCTCTAGTCAACAAGCATTTTTGCACCTTTTTTGGCTTTTCAGCTTTGTCGGTAGATTTCTCGCTCCTCTCATCATCACCATGTCTACTCTCAGGGGGTGGCGTGTTCCACAGATAATCTCCTCATCTATTTTAGTGCTCTCCTCCTTATCACGTATGGATACTTCATCGAGAGCCCTTATCCATAGAACTGGGGTCTCTATGACTTGAACTTGATCAAGCAGCCTTGGAGTTTCTATGTGTTCAATTTCTTCTTCATCAAGATTGTCATTTGTCTCATGGAAAGCATTGATCATCATGATTGGCATGATGTCATAGCCATTTTCATCACAAAAATTTGTTGGGGTTTCCTCATTTGTGCATACATCCAAAGTGGCAAGAATTTGAATCCATTCCAAGGGTTCAAATTCATGTTTTGGGGACATAAGCATCATCTATGAGATAGGCCAATTAATGATGCAATCCTCCTCCTATAGACTACCCTGATCATCAGCTCCATACATCCAAAGATATATTTTTGTTTCTACTTTAGTGGGTATTTTTGAGTCTATAGTCATTGTGGCTAACTCGAAATCTTCCACAGGTGTTTTGGCAACATCCCTATAGGAATGATTCTTCAAGTTGACATACATGATTGCACCATCTTGCCTCAAGTAGATATAGTCATATCCCTAATCTTGGATCAATTTGAGTTGTCTCATGAATGGACGTCCCAAGATGATATCATAAGTGGATCTTTTACAAAAATCTACTATGGCAAAGGTATGCTCATATTGATGTGACCACAATTTTCTCGAGCAACCCTAACGGCTCTTCCACATATCCGCATGCCAATTGCAATTTTAATCGTATTTTGCAAATGGCAAGTTTTCCCCATTTTTCCCATATTTGCTTAGTTGCAATGGCTATTCCTGCACCACTATCAAGTATGGCCATGGACTTTGACATTTTTATACTCAACTGGTAGTAGAGTATTTCCATCTTCTCCTTCACAATACTCATCGACTTTATTAATGGGAATTGGTTTAACATTTTTCTCTTCTCGTGCTTCCACTTCTTTTGTCAAAGAAGAGACATCACATTCTATTCCCATTTTTCTGAAGATTTTCCCAACTTCATGCCACAAATTTGGTTTAACCTTCAAGAGATCTGCTAGTTTGTACATTTGACTGGAGTCTCAATGAACATTATTTACCTTTGTTACATGTGGCATTGCTCTCCACAATTCTTGATAATTGATGCATTCTCATAGTCACCCATATATGATGGTAAGGTTTTGAGTGTATGAGCTCTTGAGCTTTTAGATTGATCGAAACCCATATCAGCATATCTAGATGCTAATTCATCATCAACATTTTGTTCAATTGCATCAAATACAAGAGAAACAGTGCATTTTGGAGCATTTTTTCCCCCTTGTTTGCCTCATGAACCTCATCAAATAGTTCATTAGACCATCTTTCACTTAATTTTGGTACTATGGATGGGTATCTTGTTTTGGTGTCTTCAATGACAAACTGTGATTTCTCTTCAGGCATTTTATCATGTCTCATAGCTTGTACATTGGTTTTGACTCTAGTTTTTGATGTACATTTGTCTTCTCTATCAAAGCTTGTACAGCTTTGATTAAGTGGGTGTACATCTCTAATCTTTGCTTTTCAAGGGTAGGATCAAGATATGCCCTCCATATTTCTTCTTGTGTTTGGCCTAGCTTTAGTCTTGCCTTGAATGCTTCAAGCATTGCTTATAAAGGTTCAAAAACCTTGTCTACAAGTATTGGGCTGCGTGATGTGTCACTTTGCTCTTTTGGAGGTGGTTTTTGAGGTAGCTCTTGTGGTAGTGAGGGTAGAACCCCTTGCTTTTTCTTTACAGCTTGATTAGCCTCCTTTTTACGTTGAATGCAGGCTTTGCACCTTTGTCTCCTTGCTTTCCAAGAGTTGCATTTGCTCTTGGTTGTTTCACTTGTGCTTTCCCGTGATTTCCTGTCATTTTGGCTCTTAGTTTCTTTTTGTTTGAGGGCATGTGCCCTAGTTATTGCATCATTTACTTGCACTTTTTCCTCATGTTCAGAGGAACTGAGTGATGTATTTACTCCCACTGATTTGACTATTTTTGCTTGACGTTATGGGCAGTAGTAAGGAAAATATGCAAACAAGTGTGTAAGAGCACATTCGTTTGTGCAAAAACCTCCTTGCAACCAAACTTGATGGCAATGTGCCAAGTCATGGTTTCCCTTACATAATGAACATGTTTTTGCATTTTTTTTTAAGTTTTTGTTTGTTTTTGCTCTAGACATCTAGATCCACCATTTGCTATGAAACTCAATGTATTTGCATTCATACGATGGCGTTCATCAGAACTTGCAGTTGAGGGTTCCTCCACTATTGGGACTTGAGAAGATCTACATATGTCACTCAAAAGTTCAATATTTCTACTAACTTCTTGTATGTGTGGCATTGATTGCATATAGTTGACCTCTCTATGTCATGTTGACGCATGACCCATATGGTTAACTCCAAAATTCTATTGTGGATTTCTCTATGAAGGCATAAGTGGATGGTATGGTTTCAAAGTATTTATGGACCTATAATGATTTGAGGCATTATATGTTGACCCATTGTAAGCATTTTATGCCTCTTGGAATCTCCCATTGGGATTCCACCCATTCCAAACTTGCCTTTCTATTTGCACTTGATTTCCTTGAGGAAGTCGAGATGCCGCTTCCTTCATTTTTTGCCAAATAATCTCCCCAACAAGAACTTCCGCATTCGTGTTTTCATCACTTTGGATTTGTTGGTTTGTGGACATAGTTTCTTGACCCACCTCATGTTATCCATTAGGTCCACAGTTTCTTGGATGCATTGGTCCAATGTGGTGCATCTCTTTTTGTACACATCCTTACTAAGGTGTTTATTTGTCAACCCATTCAAGAAGATTGAAATTAACTACTCTTGGGTTGGTCGTTCAGCCTTCGGGCATCTTGTAATGTATTCTCGCAAGCAAGAGAATCCTAATTAATTCTTCTAGTCCTTGTTTGAATTGGTGAATCAAACTCAATGTATCATTCTTAATGCCTCGTTGTGAAAATTGAGCAATGAACTCAGCCATCAAAGCATCAACATCTCTAAATTCATGTTGATTCAAGGTTTGGAACCATGAGAGAGCTTGCCCTCAAGGGTTAGTCCAAATCCTTCAAATTGGTTCAAATTGGACATAGAAATCCGTTATTTCCTCTGCTCTCAAGACTTGCTTGAATAGCATAATGCTCATGTGGGTCCTCTGTTTCATTGAAAGTTTTCTTGACCCATTCCTTAAGCTAATATGGTCTCACATGATTTGCATTAGCATAAAGAATCAGTGCATTAACCAACAAATGGCATTTTGATAGAACAAGCCCATTTGGGTATCATTCATAGGAATTCGAATCACTCGAAATGAATCTACAATCCCCCGACATGCGCTTTGATATGGCATTTGCATCATTGGCATAGCCCTCTGTTCATAAACGTTTGGTTTCATGGCCTCTAAATGTACCTCATGCAAATTTCTAGCCATATTCACCTATCCTTTGATTTCAACAAGGTCAACTTGTTGTCGTGAACAAGCTCACTCATGAATTTGAGTTCATTTACCTTGTTTTTAGTTTTAAGCTCACGTCTTTTGGTCAAGTAGCTTCAAGAATTCAACTACAATAGGTGATAGCTTGAAACAAGCATTTAGTCAAGGAGATTTCAATGCACTTTATAGCACAGCTCTGCCTTTCGAGGTGCTTGTTGTAGCCCTCAAAATAGTGAATTTCTATTAGTTTATGTGTGAAAGTTACTAAGTGAAAAGAGAGGCAAATTCACCGCAAGGCTTTTTCCACTAATCCCCCATAGAGATTTCTTCCCTTGCCATTAGCCTATATAATCAACTATGCGTTTAGCTTATATCAAAAGACCAAGATCAAGACCATCTCATGAGCGTGGCATGGCGAGGCGAGGCGAGGTGTGGCGCTTGGGACCTTTTTTTTCAAGCAATTTTTTTTCAGCAAAAATATTTAGTCTCAAATAAAAGCAAATTTTTCTTGTTTAAAAATATTTTTTAATTTTTTTATTTGATTATATTATTATTATTATTATTTCTTTTATTTAGTTTAGATTTTTTTCCTAGCGGTCAGGGTTGGTTTCTGCGGGTCGGTCGAAGCTGGCAGCTGTTTCAAAATTCTGCAGCCAAGCTATGTCTTGGGCACTCTGGTGGTTGGTTCAAATGGCATGGCCGCCCCTTGCTCTAGCAACTGGAGTCTTTATGCGGCCGAACTTGCTGACGATCGACGAACTTGCTGAAAAGTCAATGGCCATCGACCGTCGACTTTCACGGCCGTCCTCCTACGGCCATGGTCGTTTCAATCTCGTGGTCGTAGCTTGTACTCCACGATCACAGTTGCTAATCTAAAGGCCGTACCATCCTCCATGGTCGCGCATCTCGCGCACCGCCCAATTGTGGCAATCAATATTTTTTATTTTTTATTTTGCAGTCATGGTCGTAAGCTTCTTTACGATCACCGTCGTGCCTAGCACGGTTGGCTGCTCCCACAAGGCCCACCTAGCAATTGGCGACCACTACCTATTTGGCGGCCGATGAACACTTTGCAGTCAGAGCCCCTTGTGGCCGGCTTTTCCTTTCGTGGCATCACGGCTTGCGACCGATTTGCCTCCACGGCTGAGGGTCTCCCGTGGGGCCGAAATCTCACACGACTATCCTTTGGCAATCGGTGCTATATGCCCTAGTTATTGCATTTATTTGCACTTTTCCTCATGTTCAGAGGAATTGAGTGATGTATTTACTCCAATTGATTTAACTATTTTCACTTGATGTTTTTGGTAGTAAGGGCAATCTGCAAACATGTGCGTAAGAGCACATTCATTGCAAAAACCTCCTTGCAACCAGATTTGATGGCAATGTGCCAAGTCATGGTTTCCCTTGCACAATGAATAGGTTTTTGAGTTTTTCTTTTGAAGTTTTTTTTTTTTTTTTCTCTAGACATCTAGATCCACCATTTGCTATGAAATTTAACATGTTAGCATTCATACGATGGCATTCATCAAAACTTGAAGTTGAGGATTCCTTCACTATTTGGACTTGAGAAGATCTCCCTATGCCACTCAAAAGTTCATTATTTCTACAAACTTCTTATATATTTGGCATTGATTGCATATAGTTGACCTCTTCGTGTCATGTTGATGTATGACCCATATGGTTAACTTGAAAATTCTATTGTGGATGTCTTTGTGATGGCACAAGTGGATGGTATGGTTATGGGCCTTTAATGATTTGAGGCATTATATGTTGACATGTAGTAAGCATTCAGTGCTTCTTGGAATCTCCCATTGGGATTCCACCCATTCCAAACTTGCCTTTCTATTTGCATTTGATTTCCTTTAGGAAGTCAGAAAGCCGATTCCTTCGTTTTTGCGAGATAATATCCCCAAGAACTACCATATTTGTAGGAGATTTTGTGTTTTCATCACTTTGATTTTGTTGTCTTGTAGACGTAGTTTCTTGACCCTCCTCATGGTCATAATATGATCCCATATTGTCCATTCAGTCAATAGTTTCTTGGATGCATTGGTCCAATGTGGTGCATCTCTTTCTGTAAACAGCCTTATGAGGTGTTTATTTTTTAACCCATTTAGAAAGATTGAAATTAATCACTCTTGGGTTGGTCTTTTGGCCTTTAGGCATCTTTTAATGTATTCTCACAAGCGATAAGTTGAATCTCTAATTGATTCTTCTAATCCTTGTTTGAATTGGTGAATCAAACTCAATGTATTATTATTGATGCTTCGTCGTCGAGAAAATTGAGCGATGAACTCATCCATCAAGGCATCAATATCTCTAAATTCATGTTGACTCAAGGTTTGGAACCATGAGAGAGCTTTTTCCTCGAAGGTTGATCCAAATCCTTCAAACTGGATATAAAACTCCATTATTTCCTCTGCTCTCAAGACTTGCTTGAATAGCATCACATGCTTATGTGGGTCCTTTGCTTTATACATTCTTGACCCATGATGGTTTCACATGCTTGCAGTAGCATAAAGAATTAGTGCCTTGATCAACGGTTGGTATACACCCATGTGAGCCATGTTATTTTGTGTGGTTGGAATTAGCCCTTGATTGGCTTGATAACCACCGTTCACTATATATGTTTTGCTTCTTTACATCTGACTTGAAGCGCTGGCATCATTTTGTATTGTTTTTGACATCATTAGCGCCTGCATTTCATTTGTTTGGAGCTCTTTGTTTAACTTAACCGCAAAAGGATTTCTTGGTAGTGTTTCATAGCCTCTAGCATGTTTTGCACTTGCCCATTCTAAAACCTTAGCCATTGTTGAATTGACATGCCTTGGTACATGAAATGGTTGGCCTCTTGTTGCGAGATCATATGATAGATATGACTGCAATCATCCACCATCCATAAGTCTACCACTTCATGACCATTTTCTCGCATAATTACATACACTATTTCTTTATTTGTGTATTCTTCATTCATTTGCATTTGGCGTTTATAGTAGAAATTATGTCCATCCTCATTTTGATAGAGTAAACCCACTTGGGTGTCATCCATAGGAATTCGGATCACTCGGAACAAATTTACGATCCGCGACATGTGCTTTGATATGGCATTTGCATTATTAGCATAGCCCTCTGTTCATAAACATTGGTTTTATGGCCTCAAAGTATGCTTCTTGCAAATTTCTTGCCATTTGAGCCATTTGCATCGGGTTGTGCTTTTAGCAAGGTCTACTTGTTGTCAACAAGCTCACTCTGTTTGGGATGAATTTTAATTTGTTTGCCTCGTTTTCAGTTTTAAGCTCGTTTTTTGGTCAAGAGGTCCAAAAGATATGGCATTAGCTTCAAAAATTAAACTATAGCAGGTGATAGCTCTAAACAAGCATCTCATCAAGGAGATTTCAATGCACTTTTTCTAGCACAACAATATGCCTTTCGAGGTGCTCCTCAAAATAGTGAATTTCTATTAATTTGTGTGCGAAAGTTACTAAGTAAAAAGAGAGGAAAAGTCACCACATGGCACTTTCCACTAATCCCACATAGAGCTATCTTCCCTTGCCATTAGCCTTTATAAACAACTTTAGTTTTAACTTATATCAAAAGGCCACGACAAGACAATCTCGTGAGAGTGGCATGGCGAGGCGGGGTCAATTGGGGCCTTTTTTTTCCAAGCAATTTTTTTCAACAAAAAATTCTAGCCTTAAAATTAAAACTAATTTTTATTTTTTTAATTAATTTTGTTTTCCAAAATTACCATGGTCACCTTTCGTCAACTATGGGGCTCCACAGTTTCCACCTTATCGCCCATTGCATGGAACCACTATTCCCATGCCCCATGACCCACCTCCTTCGGACTATGTCTGTTTCCATCCATACCAGTTGCACTGATGATGAATGCACGCCTTGGCACATCCATTCCAATGCTGGCACCAGCAACTACATGGATACCACCACCATGCCCTGTGTCCCATGTCAGACCCACAATGGCACCACCCCCACCAGTTGCTCAAACAAAGTTAACTGATGAGGTAATGCACATCTTGGTGAATGCCCTAGGAAGGGGGGCCATACCACCTCCACCCACCCCAGTGTTTCCCGCAGGGATCATGAATCCCTCGAGGACCCGACCCATAGCTATCTCCAAGTTAATGACCAAATTCCTTGGAGAAGGAGACCCGATCTCCCACGTGTAGCAATTTGAGAAAATTTGCGAAGCTTTTGGTGTTCCCACGGACCTAGAAATGGCCCCACACCAAACGTTGTCTCTCCATGGAAACAAGTGGGGGTTGCTTGGCGCCTCCTTGGAGGTTCCTCACCTCCACTGCTGGCCTAGCTGATTTAGCAAATTGGAGGCCAGCTCACTCATATCCAAGCCCTTGGGCTCATTGGTCTCCTTCTTTATCATTTCTACATTGGAAGACCTAACTGATGGAGCTATTTCTGAGGGATTCGGGGTTTTATCCGCATTCGCCTTATCCATCATGTTGTCACTTATATGGATGGCTACCTTGTTGCATAGGTCAAAGGAGGTAGGATTCATCACCATTAGGTGGTCGTGTAGCTTTGGTTCTGCCAAACCGATGAGGAAGTAGGGCAACAGTCATTCGTCGCTCATCCGCTCATACGATTCATAGTGGGCATTGAGGTGCTTGATCCTGGCAATGTACTCCATAAGGGATTCCTTGTCGATGGGAGCCAAAGCTTTTGCCAAATTGGGCATTGATTTTATTGGACCAATTTGTTTGCTCGAACATAAGACTCATGCTCAATATATTATAGTGGCAACTGATTATCTCACTAAATGGGCTGAAGCGCAAGCCACTACCAAGGCACATGCTAGAACCACTACTAAGTTCTTGTATGAACATGTGTTCACAAGATTGGGATTTCTAGTAGAGATTGTGAGTGATCGAGGTACACACTTTCTAAATGAAGTCATTAAATATCTTTTAGAAGAATTCATGGTCATCCATAGAATTTCTGCACCATATCATCCTCAAGCTAATGGTCAAGCTGAGAGTACTAATAAGATCTTATGTACTATGCTTACCAAAATAGTTAGCTCATCAAGATCTAATTGGGATCAAAAGCTGCACTCAGCTTTATGGGCATACAGAGTTGCCTATAAAACAGCCATTGGCCATTGGAACAACTCCTTTCAATATGGTTTATGGCCTAGATGCACTTACACCCCTTGAGTTCTTGATTCCAACTCTATGGGTAGCCAAAGAGCTTGAATGGAATGACATGTTCTATCAGATAGAGTTGAGCAGCTGGAAAGGTTAGGTGAAACTCATTTAAGAGCAATAGGAGGACTCCGTGTGAAAAACCAAGGCAAAAACAATTTCACGATGCACGCATCAAGAACAAGATTTTAATATTGGTGATCTTGTTCTTGCCTATACTTTGAAGCAACATACAAGCAAACTATGAAAGCGTGATGTAGGACCTTTTGTGATTAAAGATATATCTAGGAGTGGAGCAATCAAGCTAGCAAATCTTGATGGAACTGGATTAGTGGGTGCCGAGTAAAGAAATATCATGAACCCCTAACCCAAGAAATGCTTGAGCACTTACATGCAACAAAGAACAAGTCCAAAGCTAAGGAAAGGATGATTGCAGATGCTCAAGAAGAGTCCCATGCAAAGAGGAAGTACAAGCGAGCTGTAATGGAGATATAATGGAAAAGGATGATGGTGATGCAGCCAAGAAACCCAGAGTAGACCTAAGGAAAAAGTCAATACAAGAAATCAAAATAGAAATTCAAGAACATACATAGAGTGAAGGTGGACTTGACCCATACATTCTTGTTCCATCTTGGCTGAAGTAAAAGATCTCAGTATGCACTGTTAGATTTGGTTGCTCATCACAACTCCATGGGTTATGAAACTTTCAAACATCTTGATGGAGTTCAATTAATTCAATTAATTTTGGACAGGTTTTTCTCAAGAAAACATCCAAATAATGGGTTATGCATATATATTGATGTCTATCAATGACATTGAGTGCAGTCACATGTTTCATATCATGCCACCACGTACATCAGTTGTTGCAGAAGTTGTCACCAAAATTACATTTTAGTGACATAAATATTGCTTACCAAGGATTTCTAAGCCTAGAATTAGCTACTCTAGGTAAAGAAATAACTATGAAGCATAAGAACCAATAGATGGAAACTTATTTAAAAATTATTCCACAAGATTAAAAGATGGAAACCAAGATTTCATAGTCCATTAATGTGGAGAATTCCAAGAATAACTATCTGCACCCCATGCAGTGCCCCATAAAAATTCCCAAGTTAAAATATATTTAAAGCTTATATTATTATAATATAATGCTGATGGATAAGCTTTTCACACGGGCCAAACAAGAAACAAGACAAGGGGCAACACCAGAAGAGGCCACACAGTGACTTGCTAAATATGGCGGATAAGGGAAGCTAAAAGTGAGAAAAGCACCTCACTTTGAAGTTGGGGGTTGCTCATTTCTCAGAAACCAGAGCTGAGGAAAGGTGTAGGGAGCCTTGCCAAGCCACAACCCTCAAGGAGAAACCCTAATCCAAGGCCCAGGAACCCTAATTAAGGTAATTAAGCTCTTAATTATGCAATTTAATCATGATTATGAGTACTAATCATGTAGGTACCAAGAAGTGCAGACATGAGAGTGCTGAGAAGTCCCTCTAAGCTCACCCTCCTCATGCCAAATAATCTCTCCTTATTCCTTTCATTTTATATAAGTGCCATCGGTAGCCGTTATGCTGCCGAAATTATGAAAGGATGAAGAGGATTAAGAGAGGGATTAATGTGTAACTTTCTCTACCATGCTAATTGATGATTCTTTCATCAATTAAGATACAAAATCAGGCTCTCTCAATGCCTAATGTGTAAGTCAATGTTGTTGGGGTGATAAATTGGGCATGTGCAGTCGTTATGCTGCCGAAATTATGAAAGGATGAAAGGGATTAAGAGAGGGATTAATATGTTTATTTCTCTCCCATGTTCATTGATGATTCTTTCATCAATTAAGGCTCAAGAGAAGGCATTTATATTGCCTAGTGTGTAATTCCATGTTTTGGGGTGATTAATTGGGTAAATGTAGCCGTTATGCTGCCCAATTTTTCATGCACGTAATTATGGTTTCCAATGCCTCATAAAGTGTTGTATCAATGTCTCAATGGTGTGTATGGTATCCTTTCATTTTGTTAATGCATGTATAGTGGGTATTTGAATAGTTGGCGTAATTAAAGTTATGTAGCCTTCCTTAAGGAATTCTAGCAATGGAGTATGAATTCCAAACCTTGAGGCTATGGGTAAGAATCAGAAAATGCATGTTGAAGAATTTGCATTTGATTAAGTACTTTAATCACAAAATAATTATATTGTGAAATGTTGCATATCACTTTTGATATAAGTGTATATATAAGTAATTGTTTCCTTTAGAACATATTTGAAACCTAAAGGAGATAACAAAAGAACCTTCTCATGTTTGAGGAATTCCTACCCATGCTATTGAGATAACATGCTATGGTTATTTGCTAATAACTTAATCTCACAAAGATTATATCTACCTTGGAAAGGTAGATTATGTAACATTAAGTTTTCAAGGGTAGGAGGCAATGGTTAATTAGACATTTAACTTTGATCTTTAGTATTCATTGCCTAAATGTTATTTATTAATTTCTTGTTTGTTGTAATTAAGCAAGAAACGATCCAAAGATATACATAGTCACCAAGCTTATTACAAGTCAAGCAAAGAGTAGCAAATGGACCAACCTATGGAAAACACCCCCATCCATTGGGGAGAGTTTAACTTCAAGGATGATGAAGGCACTTCAACAGGATTGCATCACTTGCAATCACTACTCAATAAATTGCAAGAAGCTCAAGAAAACCCGAGGTTATCTCCCGTGGTTCAAAATCTTTTAGCCACAAGAGATTTAACTTTGAGGTCTACCATACAGCCCGTCGACTGGGAGAGCCTTTTCTCTTTAATGAAGACAATCAGCAACTAAGAGAAGAAGAGGTATCAAAGGGGGGGAAATCCATTCTTCCTCAACAAAGTGATGAGTTAAATCTTGTCCCTACTACATCAAAGGGGTAGGGCAAAACCATCAAACGATCTCCTTCACCAACACAAGGGAGAAAGAGAAGAAGATCTCAAGAGAGAACTTCATGAAGATGGAGAACTCCAAGCGAATCCACTTCAACTTCAAGGAGTGGAAGGAGTCCCCATGGAAGGTTCTATAAGGAGAGGAAGCAAGCCTCATCACCCCATCTCCATCCTCTTCTAAATGAATCTTCTTCAACCACTAAACCAAGGAAAAATAAAGGCCACTCCACCAAGAAGAAGTCCACGAAGCCCCAAAGGTTTAAAGAAGGCAACGAAAGTATTTCTTTTGTAACATATGATGGCACTTATGGGGCCATCAACAAAGCGCTTGCCTTTATACAACAATTTGATGCTGATTTTGGTGGAGAGAATTTCATGGAGTCCTCCAAACTCCATAGTATGGCTATGCATCTTCAAAAATCTGCTCGCCAATGGTGGGCAAGTTTGAGGGTACAAGGAGATGCACTAAAGATGTGGGCGGAATGTAGAATTGCTATACTTAAGCAATTTTTATATGATGAAGCCTGAGATGAAGTTCGTACAACATGGCAAAGTCTCAAGCTTATGAACAATGAAACCATTCAAAGATATGTAGAACGGTTTTGGGATGCAAATCTTAAAGCCATGGTCTACAAGAAGATTGACTTTGCTGAGCAATGACAACAATATTGTGCCGGATTGCCTGATGAAATGAGAGAGTATGTACAAGCTCAATGACGAAAGACCATCACGGCAATGATCAATCACACAAGGGTGGCTGCCAAGATTGCATGGAAGAACCAAGAGCAATCACCAAAGGAAAACAAACCTAATGTCTCTACTCATGCTTCACCAAGTTTCCCAAATGCAAAGGGAAAAGGTAAAAATGGCCCAACACCTTATAAGGGGCAAAAGAAGCTCTCTGTGGAGGAACTGGAGAAGTACAAGAAGGAGGGTAAATGCTTCCGATGTGGCAAAACAGGCCATAGCTATAAACTATGCCCACAAAAGAATGCCAAAAAGGACCCTCCTCAGGTAAGCTCAATTTTTCCTAACCTTGAATCTCCCCATGCTTCTAAGTTATGTCATGTTTGGGGAAAGATCCGGGATCAAAATATTTTATTTTAATGGATCCAGGGTCCTCGCACAACATGATATTTCGAGAGTTAGCTCAAAAGTTGGGGATCAAGACAGAGGAGATGGGACCTCCTTTGGATGCAAGTGGAGCCTTTGAAGGACAAGAAGTTGCAATTACTCCTTTAATATGCATGCTACGGATCCATGTTCAAGGATATGTAGATCAAGAGGAATTTCATGTTTCTCCTTTAGTGCATCAAGATGTAATATTAGGTGCCCCTTGGTTTCATAGGAAATCTACTGTTTTGAAGTATCTTGATAGAGTAATAACCTTTTCTCATAGGGGTAAAGATGTACAAATTAGGGCAAGTACAAAAGGACAAACAATACCAGTTGTAAATCATGTACAAATTCAAAAGTCAATAAAGTCTACAGTTTGTGCTTACCTTATTTTTGTTAAAGATATCTCCCATCAAGTAGAAGATACACCTTTAATAGATGATGCACAAAAGGATCAACGAGATTTCCTCCAAATGTATGCTGATTGCCTTATGGAGATGCCTCCAAGTAGGGGTGAAGATGACCACAAGATTGATCTTGTGCCAGGAACTTCTCCCCCTAATCGGCCTCCCTATAGAGTTTCAAGAGCACAATAGGAGGAAATTATGAATCAAGTTACTGAACGATTAGAGAAGGGAATGGTGAGACCAAGTTCTTCTCCTTTTTGTTCACCAGTGCTTTTTGTTCACCAGTGCTATTAATGCAAAAGAAGGATGGTTCATGCCGTATGTGTGTGGACTATCATGCACTAAACAAGAGCACCATAAAGAATAGATTTCCAGTCCCAATAATTGAGGATATCTTTGACAAGCTACAAGGAACCTCCTACTTTAGTAGGATAGACTTGAAAAGTGGCTATCATCAAATCAGGATAGTCCCTAAAGATATCCATAAAACGGCATTTAGAACCATGTTTGGACTCTTTGAGTTCCTAGTAATGCCGTTTGGGCTTACCAATGCCCCTGCCACATTCAATCGAATGATGGGCAAAATTTTTTATGAACATCGTTTGTATACGGGGGTATTCTTTGATGATATTCTAGTTTATCCAAAGACATTAGAAGATCACAAACAACATCTCCACAAAGTCTTTGAAGAGTTGAAGAAGCATAAACTCTTCATCAATGGTAAGAAAAGTGAATTTTTCTTACAAGAGATCAAGTATCTTGGCCATATTATTTCCAAGAATGGGATTCAAATGGATCCTGGGAAGTTAAAAGTTATTCAAGAATGGCCAATTCCTAGGAATCTGCATGAATTAAGGAGCTTTATTGGTTTGTGTTCCTACTATCACAGATTCATCCAAGGATTTTCTATCCTTGCAGGACCTCTCCATGAATTAACAAAGAAAAAGGTAAAGTTTCAATGGACATTAAAAGAGGATAAAGCTTTTAAAGCCTTACAAGAAAAGCTTATGACAAAACCTCTTTTAATCATACCTGACCTTACTAAACCATTTGAAGTTCAATGTGATGCATGTGGGGAAAGCCTAGGAGCAGTTCTTCTCCAAGAAGGCCACCCAGTTGCATATGAAAGCTGCCGATTGATTTCCCAAGAACAAGTACTAGGGATATATGAAAAAGAATTACTTGCAATAATTCATGCTCTAAGTACTTGGAAGCATTACTTATTAGGGAATCCTTTCATTTTGCATACAGACCATCAAAGCTTAAGATATTTTATGATGCAAACAAATATGAGTGAAAAGAAAATTTGATGGGCAAATTTTCTTTCACAATTCTATTTTCATATTGCTCATGTCCTAGGAAAACAAAATGCGGTGGCTGATGCTTTATCAAGAAGACCCTATGTAAATGCTGTTACTATTGCATATCATAAGGATCTCACCCTTATGATAGATGAATATAAGAATGATGACAACTTTGCTACAATATACAAGACCATTGAGCAAGGCCAAAAGATCTCTCCTTACTCTATTAAAGATGGATTTTTAATGCATGGCACACGTTTATGCATTACTAAATCCTTTAGAGACAAAGTAATATAGGAGAGCCATGAACCACCATATGCTGTTCATAGGGGAGCCCAAGCTACCGTACAAGCCATGGAAATATATTTCTATTGGCCAAGGATGCCACATGATATACAAGAATATATTTCAGAATGCATGACTTGTCAAAAGATAAAGTATGATAGAACCAAACCCTATGGTTTACTTCAACCCCTTCCAATACCAGACACTCCATGGGAAAGTATAGCCATGGATTTCATCTTTGGTTTACCCAAGTCCTAACAAGGGAATACTGGTATTTGGACTATTGTTGACAGGTTTAGTAAACAAGCACATTTTATACCTATCAAAAAGACAATAAAACCTCATCATATGGCTAAGTTATTTATGTCTCAAATTTTCAAGTATCATGGATTCCCAAGTACTATTATTTTTGATAGGGATCCAAGAATGACTAGCCTATTTTGGAGAGGTTTATTTGAGAATGTTGGAACCAAGTTGAATTTCTCTTCTGCCTATGACCCTCAAATGGATGAGCAAAGTGAAATAGTAAATTCCACCATATTGGATCTACTTAAATGTCATGTAAGTGAAGTAGATCAAAGAAATAAATGGGAAAAATACTTACCCCTTGTAGAGTATGCTTACAATAACATTGTTCATACCTCTACAGGGAAGTCTCCCTTTGAAATAATTGAGGGGCATCCAAAAGTTCCTCTCATTGATAATTGCAACTGATGAATATGTGCATGATGTTAGAGATGCTTTTCAAAAGATAAAAGAAACACTCCAAAGAGCACAGGAAAAGCAAAAGCAAGCTGCAAATAAACATAGGAAGTCACTTGATCTTAAAGAAAATGATGGGGTACTTCTTATTTTTCCCAAAAGCAGGCCTCAGACATACCACAGGTAAAAATTGGCAAGGTGAAACTACAGGTCACCAAAAGTATTATGGCAAGTTAGCAAAAAGATATTATGGACCTTTCCAAATACTTTCTAAGATAAATGACACTTCATTCAGGCTAAAGATTCCTGAGCATTTGGAAATTCATAATGCTTTTCATGTTAGCCTATTGAAGCCATTTAAAGGACAACCACCTATGGTATCAATTGAAGAAGAACCTCTAGAATTCAAGGAACAAGAAAAGATCTTGAAGCTAGAATGTATCCTTAAACATGAAGATAAGGTATTAAGATCTGGCAAGATCTTAAGAAGGTATTTAGTAAAGTTTTTACACTATCCTAAAGAAGATGCCCGATGGATGCAAGAACCTCAATTACAGTCTTCCTTACCCCTTTTACAAGAATACAAGGCCATGTCCAGTTTGGATTAATAGAAAGCTTTCTTATTTTCTATTGTGTACACAAATGAATAAAGAGTTAGTTTAGTTATGATTTCATAATCTAAACACCTATCAGCTTTGTCACCCGATTAGGAAGAAAATATAAAGAAAGATGACACAAGGTTAGTTTAGTTTGGTGATGCCATCTAAACACCTACTAGTTTAGCCAACTAGTAAAGGAAGGAACAGTGCTAAAAAGAGGATCCATTAGCACAGAAGGGCTAAATGAAATTCCCTGACACATGCATAGTTGAGGACAACTATGATTTTTAGAGGGAGCTAATGTCACCAAAATTACATTTTAGTGACATAAATATTGCTTACCAAGGATTTCTAAGCCTAGAATTAGCTACTCTAGGTAAAGAAATAACTATGAAGCATAAGAATCAATAGATGGAATACTTATTTAAAAATTATTCCACAAGGTTAAAATATGAAAACCAAAATTTCAAAGTCCCATAATGTGGAGAATTCCAAGAAGAACCCATAGGAATTTACTGTGTAATTCTTTGACTAGTAAACAGGCCAGAAATGCATTTTCTAGCTCATTACTAGCCATAAAATAACTATCTGCACCCATACAGTGCCCCATAAAAATGCCCAAGTTAAAATATATGTAAATATTATATTATTATAATATAATGCTGATGGATAAGCTTTTTACATGGGCCAAACAAGACACAAGACAAGGGGCAACTCCAGAAGAGGCCACACAATGACCTGCTAAATATGGCAGATGAGGGAAGCTAAAAGTGAGAAAAGTGCCTCACTTCAAATTTGGGGGCTGCTCATTTCTTAGCAAACAGAGCTGAGGAAAGGTGTAGGGAGACTTTCCAAGCCACAACCCTCATGGAGAAACCCTAATCCAAGGTCCAAGAACCCTAATTAAGGTAATTAAGCTCTTAATTATGCAATTTAATCATGATTATGAGTACTAATCATGCAGGTACCAAGAAGTGCAGGCATGAGAGGGCTGAGAATTACCTCTAAGCTCACCATCCTCATGCCAAAGAATCTCTCCTTATTCCTTTCATTTTATATAAGTGCCATCGGCAGCCGTTATGCTGTCGAAATTATGAAAGGATGAAGAGGATTAATGTGTAACTTTCTCTACCATGCTAATTGATGATTCTTTCATCAATTAAGATACAAAATCAAGCTCTTTCAATGCCTAATGTGTAATTCAATGTTATTGGGGTGATAAATTGGGCATGTGCAGTTATGTAGCCGAAATTATGAAAGGATGAAAGGGATTAAGAGAGGGATTAATATGTGTCTTTCTCTTCCATTTTCATTGATAATTCTTTCATCAATTAAGGCTCAAGAGAAGGAATTGATATTGCCTAGTGTGTAATTCCATGTTTTGGGGTGATTAATTGGGTAAATGTAGCCGTTATGCTGCCCAATTTTTCATGCACGTAATTATCGTTTCCAATGCCTCATAAAGTGTTGTATCAATGTAATTGTAATACAATCCTTTTAGAGGGGGGGCTAACTCTTTAAATGTAGCCCTAAATGGTGTGTATGGTCTCCTTTCATTTTGTTAATGCATGTATAGTGGGTATTTGAATAGTTGGCGTAATTAAAGTTATGTAGCCTTCCTTAAGGAATTCTAGCAATGGAGTATGAATTCCAAACCTTGAGGCTATGGGTAAGAATTAGCAAATGCATGTTCAAGAATTTGCATTTGATTAAGTACTTTAATCACAAAGAATTATATTGTTAAATGTTGCATATCACTGTTGATACAAGTGTATATATAAGTAATTGTTTCCTTTAGAACATATTTAAAACCTAAAGGAGATAACAAAAGAACCTTATCATGTTTGAGAAATTCCTACCCATTCTATTGTGATAACATGCTATGGTTATTTGCTAATAACTTAATCTCACAAAGATTATGTTTACCTTGGAAAAGTAGACTATGTAACATTAAGTTTCCAAGGGTAGGAGGCCATGGTGGTTAATTAGACATTTAACTTTGATCTTTAGTATTCATTGCCTAAATGTTATTTAGTAATCATAAGATGGTTACAGAAGTTATCCTAGGAAAGGCACAGAAAGCATAGCGCATATCTCGACTGGGAGAACAACAGGGTTTACTTTAACAGTGGAGCTCAAAGATCATATGCTGAATTTGCTCCCAAATACATGTACCAAATGGTGGAAGATTTAGAGGAAGAAAATAGTATAAAGGACGAAGAAAAGGACACCTTACTACCAAAGACAAATGAATCACAAAGGAAAGTGGTCACAAGAAAGATGCCAATCATGCCAATGTCAGAGGCAGCCACTTCAATTAAAGTTTCCAAAAGTTTGGGTACCAAAGGAAATGTCCAAGAAACCAACAGGAAGTCTTCCTCTAAAAAAAACCTCTTCAACACCCTTAGCTCAAAAGAAGGTAGAGAAGAAAATTTGGGTCCCAAAAGTCCAAATAACTACGAAATATTTACCCAAACCTTCCACTACCTCCTCAAAGCAAAAACAGGGAAAATCAAGAAATAAAATGCAGTTATGGGTACAAAAATAGGTTCTCCAAAATAATCATAAAAAGATTTTGACTCCCAAATCTACCCAAAGACCAACCTGACCTCAAAAATAGCACAACGAAGGAAAAACCGCAAATCAACATCAAGGTTTGCACGAAGTAAAAAGCAAAAAATGCAGTCCAGATGTCATGAGAATTAATTTCATACTTTCCTAAAGTATTTTCCATCATAAATTGGCAATTTATGAGAAGTGGAAAATATAGGATCCAAGAGAAATTAATTTAGCACTCATATCTCCAGCCAACGGGCAAGAAGGAAGACTGTTATGAGAAGGAATGAAGACCCAAAAGAGCTGCATTAATCATAACAAGGGTCCCCATAAGTAGGGCCAAAGGTTATAAGTAATAAAGCTTGGTTTTAACATTCATAGTCTCAGTCCTTTAGGTAAGGGGACCCAAGGGAGAAAAGACTATGAGCTAGGTTAAAACCCTAGGGTAAAGGCTTCATTCAGCCCCCAAAGGATAAGGAAAAGACCTTTAAAAGAATCCAAAAAAGCCATATTCTGAGTGGTTAGGAGTCCCACATGCCATGGGCAAACAATGGGCTTGCTCATGCGGGCAGGTAGGAACCCTAACAACTTAGGTCAAAAATTCGGCCAAAAATAGTAGGTTTTAATTTTTATATAGTTTATGCATTTAAAAGTCTGGGAACCAAGGGCAGGGTCAAGGTTAATTAATTTATTTATTTTGACCTTGAAAAAGAGCTAAACAGATACCTAGGGTTAACAAGGTGCACTTACATTAATATTAATTTATAAGTTAAAGGGTATATGCAAAGGTATGTGTAAATGGGTATGCATGTGTGCATACCACATGACATCATGCGTGCATGCTGAAAAACGCGTTTGCATATGTGGCATTTGCAGGGATTTTCATGCATCAATTTAATTTGCATTTCATATGTGGCATCTAGTAGCCCACCTTTGCATAATTTAATCATTGGCCAGCCACCTTTCTGGACCAATAAGGGAAAGATAGCCCACCATTTATAAGATAAGGGGGTGGACTCACATGGTCAAGCCCACCATTGTAGGTATACTAAGCATTAATCTATTGGCCAGCCACTTTCTTGGACCAATGAGAAAAGGGTAGCCTACCAACTTTAAAGACTAGCCCACCATCTCAGAGCCATTTATTGGCTAGCAACTATTATGCACCAATAGTCTTTGGATAGCACACAATTAAGAGGAGGGGTGCATGGGCTACTACATGCTGATTGGATGAGCCACCTTTTTGGAGCAATCAGAAAGCCTAAAAATCACGAGTTTTTGCATGTGTGTGTGGTGAGTGGAGCTCAAGCTATAAAAGGACCTCTTCACTTCACTACATACTCTAGTGTTCATGTGTATGAACAAGCCTACTCTTCACAAGAAATGCAAATCCTATGCAAGGCATTTTGCTTCATGCTATGCTCTTTTCTATTATCTATTATGCAAGCTATGACTAGTTGTATCTAGGCAATACTCTTGTCTTGTAGAAGGTACTCTCTTGCCCACTCATCTCCCTCACTCCGTGCTAGCTCTCTCCACCTTGAAGGTGCTTGAGGCCTTGGGACAGAGGGCAAATTGGTCATGCTGCATGCTTGCATGGTGTATGGTATTGCTATTGCCATACTACCAAAGAAGGATTGAAAGGATCCAAACGTTATATTATTTAGAAGACTCATAAGAGTTGAAATTGCTATTGCTATTGCCATACTACCAAAGAAGGATTGAAAGGATCCAAACGTTATATTATTTAGAAGACTCATAAGAGTTGAAATAATGCAATTTCCTTTGGAGGGGGGGATCGGCTCCATGTGAATTCTGGTCCTATATGCTTGTCCACTTGTATTTTACTTTTGCGTCTCTTGTGTTGTTATTTTCTTTATGCCATTTCAATTTAATTAAGCTCTTTGTTTACTCCAACCAAGCACTTACTATCTAGCTAATATAATAGTGTTTAAAATGGCTAAGCAAATGATGTTACAAATGATGTGCAATCTTCAAGTTAAATTGTATTAGCTTTGCTCTTATAACATTGGTATCATCAGAGCTTAAGGTTTCTCTTTCCTTTCTTAAGGAGAGGGGGTCCTAAGTATCTATACTTAGGGGTAGAGGTCTAGTCATCTAGGATAGTTAAAGTGTGAGACTTATTAACTGCGTGTTTCAAGCCCATCTTTGGTGGGTATGACGCACACCGTCGGGAGCTATAGTCTTAATAATAGAGCCCAAAAAGCTTGCCTATGGCTTAACCATTATTGAGCTAGTAGAAAGCTTGGTAGGAGATATCCCTGGGACACTGGTACTGTTAAACTCACCTACTATCTTTTGTGACTAGCCAAGCTCTACTTCTAGGTGGGTAGATACCCTTTTAAGCTAGATACAAAAGAAGTGTATTTGGAGTTTTTGAAGAAGGAACTTAACTAGCATGGCTAAAAATAACCAAGAGAGTAGGATAAGTGTAGACAACATAGATTTAACTCAAGATGATGCATCTAATGATGGGTGTTGGCTTGTTAATTATTTAGTTACTCGTCTTCAACAAGCCATGAGCAACCCAGCCTTACAAAGTGAGGTGCATCATCAAATGCAAGTGCATGGACTTCTTCCAAGTGACATGGAAGAAAAGATTCCTTTGAGGGCTCTTGAAGAGCACTCAAAAAGAGGAAATATTTCTTTAAAGGAGGAAGATGCGCTCATTGATAATGGGCAAGGTGCTCCATCAAAGGAGAGGGATGAGGAAGACGCTCCTCATACCTCTGATAGTGAGTAGGCTCCAAGGAGAAGAAGGGCAAGGCATAGCCCTAGCCATTCTAAAAGGAGGAGGTCACCAAGCCCTCCTCCTAGATCACATTCCAAGAGGGAAGAGCTTGGGCATAAAGGAAGGAAGAGGAGGAGACATTACTCATCATCCTGTCCTTCATATTGATCATCCTCTTCATCCTACATTACTCATCATCCTCTCCATATTGATCATCCTCTTCATCCTCTCAACACCTTTTCCAAAGCTATGAAGGATCTCCTTCAAGGAGGTCAACAGGAAGGGGTAAGAGATGCAGCCACGCTGCATGGAAACGGTCCCGCAAGCTTAGAAAGTTCAAAGAGGGAGGTAAGAATATTACTTTCCTAACCTATGATGGAACTTTTGGGGCCACCGACAAGGTGTTGGCCTTCATCTTAGAAATTTGATGCGGCTTTTGGAGATGAGGATTTTTCAAAATCCTCCAAGCTACGACATGTTGCCATGCATTTCCAAAAGTCTGCATGACAATGGTGGGCAAGCCTACGCACCCAAGGGGAAGCTGCAAAGATGTGGAAGAGTATGAGGATTGCCATCATGCAACAATTCCTATCAAGTAATGCCGAGGACAAGGTACTTATTGAATGGCAAAGCTTAAAAATGAATCCTCATGAGTCTATTCATAAGTATATAGACAAGTTTTGGGACTTACATCTCAAAGCCACTGTCTATAGAAGAATAGACTTTGCAAAGCAAAAGCAACAATTTTGTGCGGGCATTCTTGAGGAGATGAGCGAGTATGTTAACTCACAAGGGCCCAAATCCATTTTGGCCGTCATCCATAACTCCATGATCTCCTCCAAAATCAACTTCCAACAAGGCGGCAAGAAGAACTTCAAGGTGATGGATGCGAAGGACAGCAATGAGCCAAAAGGGAAGCTAAACACTTCCAAGGCTCCCAATCAATTTAAGCCCAAAGCAAAAGGGAAGGGCTACTTGGGGAAGGCACGCCTAAGCCCCGAGGAGATGGAGCAATAGAAGAAGGACAACAAATGCTTCAAGTGTGGAGAGAAGGGACATGTTTCTAGAGCATGTCCCAAAAGAGGAGAAAGGAATGGTCCTCCTAGAGCCGCTATGGTGGAGGCTCTCAAGGAGGGGGACCAACATAAAGGATCACCCCTTTCATATGCTTGGGGGAAGATAAGAGAGCATGATGCTCTCATGTTGTTTGATCTAGGCTCCACACACAACTTCATCTCCACCAAGCTAGCCCTCAAATTGGGCATACGTGAGTTCGAGATGGGGAGTATTATGAAAACAGATGGAGCTTTCAAAGGAGAAGAAGTACAAGTTACTCTTCTCATTGGAAAGCTAAGGCTCCATGTGCAAAATTATGTTGATAAGGAAGATTTCTTTATCTCCCCTCTCAAAAGAGAAGATGTAATCATAGGGGCACCTTGGTTTGATCGCCTAGCTACCACTATAGAATTTCCCCAAAGAAAAGTAAGCTTTATGTATAGGGGAAAAGAGATGGAATTGGACCTCAATAGTGCTGGAAGCACTATACCTCTTGCACAAAACCAAGCTTTTGACAAGGTAATAAAGAAGTCTCTTTTATGTTACATGGTGTTTGTGAAAGAGTCTAAAGTTAATGCATGTGTTCCTCAAAGTAGTGAAACTAAGAAGCTAGAATTAAATAGCTTCTTAAATGAGTTTCACGATATCTTCACTGAAGATCTTCATATGGAGTTACCTCCAAAAAGAGGGAAGGATGATCATGTCATAGAATTAGTGCCTAGTAGCTTGCCGCCAAATAGACCTCCTCATAGAGTTTCCCAAGCTCAACAAGAGGAGATTATGCGGCAAGTGAATGAGCTAGTTGAAAAAGGGATGGTTAGAGCTAGCTCATCTCCATTTTGTTCACCCGTTCTATTGGTACCATCTATGAAAAAGAACTTTTAGCTATTCTACATGCCCTAGATGCGTGGAAGCATTATCTTTTGGGAACTCCATTTATTTTTTGTACTAATCATCAAAGCCTAAAGTATTTCATGATGCAAACTAAATTGAGTGATAAACAAATGAGATGGGCTAATTTCTTATCACAATTCAACTTTAATATAGCCCATATACTTGGTAAGCATAATCAAGTAGCGGATGCACTTTCACGTAGGCCACAAGTAAATGCTCTATCTATAGCAACTCACAATGATCTATCATTCATGATAGATGAGTATGCTATCGATCCAGATTTTAAAGATAAAATGTCGGCCATTGCTTTAGGGAAGAAAGAGGAGCCATATACCTCACAAGATGGCTATCTTCTCTATGGTAATAAGTTTTGTGTAACGCATAACCTACGTGAAAAGGTTATGTATGAATCTCATGCTCCCACATATGCGGGACATCGAGGAATTCAATCTACTCTAAAAGGAGTAGAGATGTACTTCTATTGGCCAACAATGAAAGTAGACATACATGATTATGTCTCCAAATGCATTGTTTGCCAAAAGACAAAGTATGATAGAGGGAAGTAACCTAGCTTACTCCAGCCACTCCCTATACCTAATTCACCATGGGAAAGTATATCCATGGATTTCATCTTTGGATTACCAAAGTCTATACATGGGAATACGGGTATATGGATGATAGTTTATCGGTTCAGTAAACAAGCTCATTTCATATCGGTCAAAAAGTCTATCAAAGCTCACCATATGGCTACCCTCTTCATCTCTCAAATTTTTAAGTATCATGGCTTACCAAAGTCTATATTATCTGATAGAGACCCAAGAATGACAAGCAACTTTTGGAAAGGTCTCTTTAAAAATTTGGGTACTAAACTCAATTTCTCTTCGGCCTATCACCCTCAAAAAGATGGCCAAAGTGAAATTGCGAATTCCACCATTCTTGATCTACTCAAAGCCTATGTGATGGAATTAGATCAAGGAGATTAATGGGAAAGATACTTGCCTTTGCTTGAATATACATATAATAATACCATTCATTCAACAACGGGCAAGGCACCCTTCACCATTATTGAAGGAAGGCCCAAACCCCCATTGATAGTAAAACAATTTGGGCATGTATTTGCTGTCGATGAGTATAGCTGAGATCTTAAAGAATATTTTGCTAAGATTAAAGAGGCTATAGCTTTAACGTAGCAAAAGCAAAAGGCTGCTACAAATAAGCATAGAAGAGCCTTAACCTTCAAAGAGGACGAATGGGTTTTACTCAAATTCCCTAAAGCTCGTTTAAGTTTCACAACGGGAAAAGGGAAACAAGGTCGTCCTTTGGGCCATCAAAAGTACTATGCCAAATTGGCTAAAAGGCATTATGGCCCATTCCAAGTTTAGAAAAGAATCAATGAGACGGCTTATAAGTTAAGGTTACCAAAAAGTTGGCTAATACATAATGCTTTTCATGTAAACCTTCTTAAACCTTTTAAGGGTGAACCACCCAAGGAGCCAATCATTGAAGACCCTTTGGGACTTTGAAGGCCAAGAAGAAATTCTACAGCCTGAGAGCATTACTTGAGAGCATCTTAAAGCATGAGGACAAAGTTCTTAGAAGTGGTAAGATAATCCGACGATATCTTATCAAATTTAAGAATTATCCTTTTGAAGATGCTAGATAGATGCAAGACATCCAGCTTAAAGATTGTCCAAACCTTGTAAAATCTTACAATGACTCGTGTCCAAAGGTAGGATCAGGTTTGTAAAAATGTTTAATAAAGTTAGAAATTTTGTCTAGAATTGATTTTGTAAATTTCTTTTTGTTTTAAAAGTAATACATGCATAAATATAATATGCTTGCGACAGCTAAGTCTTCCAAGCACCAAATACATTTAGCCATCCTATTTGGAAAAACAAGGGCTAAGTGACATGCACCAAATGGGTTAGTCGACCATTGTGGAAGATGTCAAAGGGTAAAAAGGGAGTCTCTACCCAAATGAAAAAATGAAAAAGGACTAAGTATGACTTACACTTATAAGCCATAGTCGAGGACGACTATGATTTTAAAGAGAGAGGTAATGTCATGAAAATTAATTTCATACTTTCCTAAAGTATTTTCCATCATAAATTGGCCATTTATGAGAAGTGGAAAATATAGGATCCAAGAGAAATTAATTTAGCACTCATATCTCCAGCCAACGGGCAAGAAGGAAGACTGTTATGAGAAGGAATGAAGACCCAAAAGAGCTGCATTAATCATAACAAGGGTCCCCATAAGTAGGGCCAAAGGTTATAAGTAATAAAGCTTGGTTTTAACATTCATAGTCTCAGTCCTTTAGGTAAGGGGACCCAAGGGAGAAAAGACTATGAGCTAGGTTAAAACCCTAGGGTAAAGGCTTCATTCAGCCCCCAAAGGATAAGGAAAAGACCTTTAAAAGAATCCAAAAAAGCCATAATCTAAGTGGTTAGGAGTCCCACATGCCATGGGCAAACAATGGGCTTGCTCATGCGGGCAGGTAGGAACCCTAACAACTTAGGTCAAAAATTCGGCCAAAAATAGTAGTTTTAATTTTTATATATTTTATGCATTTAAAAGTCTGGGAACCAATGGTGGGGTCAAGGCTAATTTATTTATTTATTTTGATCTTGAAAAAGGGCTAGACAGATGCCTAGGGTTAACAGGGTGCACTTACATTAATATTAATTTATAAGTTAAAGGGTATATGCAAAGGTATGTGTAAATGGGTATGCATGTGTGCATACCTCATGACATCATGCCTGCATGCTGAAAAATGTGTTTGCATATGTGGCATTTGCAGGGATTTTCATACATAAATTTAATATGCATTTATATGTGGCATCTAGTAGCCCACCTTTGCATAATTTAATTATTGGCCAGCCACCTTTCTGGACTAATAAGGGAAAGATAGCCCACCATTTATAAGATAAGGGGGTGGACTCACATGGTCAAGCCCACCATTGCAGGTCTACTAAGCATTAATCTATTGGCCAACCACTTTCTTAGGCCAATGAGAAAAGGGTAGCCTACCAATTTTAAAGACTAGCCCACCATCTCAGAGCCATTTATTGGCTAGCCACCATTATGCACCAATAGTGTTAGGATAGCACACAATTAAGAGGAGGGGTACATGGGTTGTTGCATGCTGATTGGATGAGCCACCTTTTTGGACCAATCAGAAGGCCTGAAAATCACGAGCTTTTGCATGTGTGTGTGGTGAGTGGAGCTCAAGCTATAAAAGGACCTCGTCAATTCACTACACACTCTAGTGTTCATGTGTATGAACAAGCCTACTCTTGCACAAGGAATGCAAATCCTATGCAAGGCATTTTGCTTTATGCTATGCTCTTCTCTATTATGTATTATGCTTTTGTCTTGTAGAAGGTACTCTCTCTTGCCCACTCATCTCCCTCGCTCCCTGCCAGCTCTCTCCACCTTGGAAGGTGCTTGAGGCCTTGGGACAGAGGGCAACTTGGTCATGCTACATGCTTGCATGGTGTATGGTATTGCTATTGCCATACTACCAAAGAAGGATTGAAAGGATCCAAACGTTGTATTATTTAAAAGACTCATAAGAGTTGAAATAATGCAATTTCCTTTGGAGGGGGGGACCGGCTCCATGTGAATTTCGGTCCTCTATGCTTGTCCACTTGAATTTTACTTTTCTGTCTCTTGTGTTGTTATTTTCTTTCTGCCATGTCAAGTTTATTAAGTTCTTTGTTTACTCCAACCAAGCACTTACTATCTAGCTAATATAATAGTGTTTAAAATGGCTAAGCAAATGATGTTACAAAGGATGTGCAATCTTCAAGTTAATTTGTATTAGCTTAGCTCTTGTAACACCAGATCTACAAAGCAAAGACAAAATGTTGATCAAAGAAAGCCCACAATAATGAAAATTTGGGTGGCAAAGAACATCATTCAGGCTCAATAAAGACAAAGTAAGATTTGGATCCCAAAAAGAGGACAGATGCTGACAAATAAAGTTCCAAGCTTTTGCAGTCAACACCAGCAAAACGACAAAGCAAGCGGCTACCATGTAGAGTTGGGTTCCCAAGAAGATTGTCAATGCTCAAGTGGGGAAGATGCAATTGTGGATTCCCAAATGTCAACATAATCCATTCACTTGCTTGAAAAACCCAAATCCAACAAAATCACTTAATCAAAAGCTTCCCATAAAAAAGAAACATGTCATTCAAGTTTGGAAACCCAAGTCAGCGAACCAAAGTGCCTTCAAAAATTAAACGTACATGGGTAACCAAGTAGATGACCCCTGTTACAACTACTAACTAGTACAAATTAACTTGAGAGTTGCACATAGTTTGTAACAACATTTGCTTAGTCATTTTCATCATTATTATACTAGCTAGATAGTAAGTGCTTGGTTGGAGTAAACAAAGAACTTAATTAACTTGACATGGCATAAAGAAAATAACAACACAAGAGACAGAAAAGTAAAATTCAAGTGGACAAGCATATAGGACCAGAATTCACATGGAGCCGGTCCCCCCCTCCAAAGGAAATTGCATTATTTCAACTCTTATGAGTCTTTTAAATAATACAACGTTTGGATCCTTTCAATCCTTCTTTGGTAGTATGGCAATAGCAATACCATACACCATGCAAGCATGTAGCATGACCAAGTTTCCCTCTGTCCCAAGGCCTCAAGCACCTTCAAAGGTGGAGAGACCTGGCAGGGAGCGAGGGAGATGAGTGGGCAGTAGAAAGTACCTTCTACGAGACAAAAGTATTGCCTAGATACAACTAACTTAAGCTTGCATAATACATAATAGAGAAGAGCTTTGCTTTGAGCATAATGCCTTGCATAGGATTTGCATTCCTTGTGCAAGACTAGGCTTGTTCATACACATGAACACTAGAGTGTGAAGTGAAGAGGAGTGGTCTTTTAATAGCCTGAGCTCCACTCACAACACACACGTGCAAAAACTCGTGATTTTTCAGGAGCTGTGATTGGTCAGAAAGGTGGCTCAACCAATCAGCATACAGCATGACATTGTGCTCCTCTTTTAATGGTGTGCTATCCCAAGGCTATTGGTGCACAAAGGCGGCTAGACAATAGATAGCTCTGGGATAGTGGGCTAGCCTTTAATTTTGGTGGGCTAGTCTTTTAAATTGGTGGGCTAGTCTTTTCTCATTGGCCCAAGAAAGTGGCTCGCCAATAGATAAATACTTAGTAGACTTACAATGGTAGGCTTGACCATGTGAGTCTACCTCCTTATCCTTTAAATGATGTGCTACCCTTCCTTTATTGGTCCAGAAAAGTGGCTGACCAATAAATAATTATGCAATGGTGGGCTGCTAAATGCCACATGTGTAATGCATATAATATTAATGCAAGAAATTTCTTGCAAATGCCACTTATGCAAACACGTTTTTCAGCATGCAGGCATGATGTCATGGGGTATGCACATGTGCATACCCATTTACACATACCTTTGCACATACCCTTTACCTTATAATTTAATATTAATGTATGTGCACTGTGTTAACCCTAGGCACCTGTTTAGCCCATTTTCAAGGTCAAAATAAATAAATAAACTAACCTTGACCCCGCCATTGGTTCCCAGACTTTTAAATACATAAAATATATGAAAATTAAAACCTGCTATTTTTGGCCGAATTTTTGACCTAAGTTGTTAGGGTTCCTACATGCCTGCATGAGCAAGCCCAATGTTTGCCCATGGCACGTGGGACTCCTAACCACTCAGACTATGGCCTTTTTGGATTATTTTAAACGTCTTTTCCTTTATCCTTTGGGGGCTGAATGAAGCCTTTACCCTAAGGTTTTAAACTATCTCATAGCCTTTTCTCCCTTGGGTCCCCTTACCTAAAGGACCGAGACTATGAATGTTAAAACCTAGCTTTACTACTTATAACCTTTGTCCCAATTATAGGGAACCCTTGTCATCAGTAGTATAGCTCCTTGGGTCTTCATTCCTTCTCATAACAGTCTCGCTTCTGGCCCTGATGGCTGGAGATATGAGTGCTAAATTAATTTCTCTTGTCTCTTATATTTTCCACTTCTCATAAATGGCCAATTTATGATACAACTAACTTAAGCTTACATAATACATAATAGAGAAGAGCTTTGCTTTTAGCATGATTCCTTGCATAGGATTTGCATTCCTTGTGCAAGAGTAGGCTTGTTCATACACATGAACACTAGAATGTGAAGTGAAGAGGAGTGGTCTTTTTATAGCCTGAGCTCCACTCACAACACACACATGCAAAAACTCGTGATTTTTCGGAGCTATGAATGGTCGGAAAGGTGGCTCAACCAGTCAGCATACAGCATGACATTGTGCTCCTCTTTTAATGGTGTGCTATCCCAAGGCTATTGGTGCACAAAGGTGGCTAGCCAATAGATAGCTCTGGGATAGTGGGCTAGCCTTTAATTCTGGTGGGCTAGTCTTTTAAATTGGTGGGCTAGTCTTTTCTCATTGGCCCAAGAAAGTGGCTGGCCAATAGATAAATGCTTAGTAGACTTACAATGGTGGGCTTGACCATGTGAGTCTACCTCCTTATCCTTTAAATGATGTGCTACCCTTCCTTTATTGCTCTAGAAAAGTGGCTGACCAATAAATAATTATGCAATGGTGGGCTGCTAAATGCCACATGTGTAATACATACACAAACACGTTCTTCAGTATGCAAGCATGATGTCATGGGGTATGCACATGTGCATACCCATTTACACATACCTTTGCACATACCCTTTACCTTATAATTTAATATTAATATATGTGCACTGTGTTAACCCTAGGCACCTGTTTAGCCCATTTTCAAGGTCAAAATAAATAAATTAATTAACCTTGACCCCGCCATTGGTTCCCAAACTTTTAAATGCACAAAATATATAAAAATTAAAACGTGCTATTTTTGGTCGAATTTTTGACCTAAGTTGTTAGGGTTCCTACCTACCTGCATGAGCAATCCCAATGTTTGCCCATGGCACGTGGGACTCCTAACCACTCAGACTATGGCCTTTTTGGATTATTTTAAAGGTCTTTTCCTTTATCCTTTGGGGGCTGAATGAAGCCTTTACCCTAAGGTTTTAACCTATCTAATAGCCTTTTCTCCTTTGGGTCCCCTTACCTAAAGGACCGAGACTATGAATGTTAAAACCTAGCTTTACTACTTATAACCTTTGTCCCAATTATAGGGAACCCTTGTCATCAGTAGTATAGCTCGTTTGGGTCTTCATTCCTTCTCATAACAGTCTCCCTTCTTGCCCTGATGGCTAGAGATATGAGTGCTAAATTAATTTCTCTTAGCTCCTATATTTTCCACTTCTCATAAATGGCCAATTTATGATGGAAAATACTTTAGGAAGATATGAAATTAATTTTTATGACAACCCCACAGCTCCATCTCAACTACAAACAAGGTTGTAAGAAAATAGGTTTGGATCTAGAAAGCTCAATCGGAAACCAAACTTGTACTCTTCACCCCAACTTCACAACAAAGTTTACCTCCAACTTCTCCAACCATGAATGCCAACAAGAAGGAGACCAACGATGCCAACGAATTAAATCTAGAAAAGGAGTATTCCATCTTCCTTGCACAAATAGCCTCAACAACGAATAGCCCTTGAGCACATTTACTCAAGACCCCCATCATGCACAGCATGTTGTTTTTAATGCATATTCTATAAAATCATGCTATAGGGCCACATTAAAAGGCCATGCATAGACACTTTATTTTCAAATCCCATGCACATGCACAATCATCTGGTCATGCATGACAAAGGCTAGGTGCGGGGGAGGCATTCTAAATGCAGACCCAAATGATAAATCTATTAAGGGCATTGTTTTTTGTCTTAATTTTTTCTTTGCTTTTATTTCTATTATAATGCCCATATAATATCTGCAATGGATCGAGGACTATGCTATATTTGATCCCCATAGGTGTGTGTAAATAATCAATAAGTGGGAAGTGACCTTAGGACTGTCATGGCAATTTTTCCTTCCTTAAGACGTTTTTTCCCCTGACTATGTATATAAATAAATTTGTCACAACCCTTTTCTTTTTCCTTTCTTTTGTTTTGTAATAAAAACCTCAGTCTATGAGCACCTCTGTGCGACAAACTGAAGAATGGTGCATAGCTTGTGTGCTATACATTAAGTTAAATCTACATGAAGCAAAACTTGGAGAATCAGCTCTACATGTTCTTTATGCAACATCCAATGCTATCACAGGGAAAACCGTGAAAATTGGCTCTATGTGAAGCAACACAGGTTAAACAGGTAGATTAAACAGGATAATAGAGTAGGATTACAGGTTACAAAGACCGCAGGTCAAAACACATAAGAACCGACAATGTACCTATACATGGTGTACGAACAAGTATACATCTCGAAATCACAAGTCAACAAATCAAGGACTTGGCCAAGGTTTTCATTTCTAAAGCAGGTACAAACAAGGTGAAAGATTCATCTACAAGGCCAATGCTGATACTCTTTGGAAAAGCAAAAGATCTATGCTTCATTGTTTATATATCTAACTTTAGATCCAATCTTGGCTAAAACATTGAAGATTCACTTAAAGTCAACAACAATTACAACAACTCCAAGGTGAAAGATCTTTGTCAGTATAACTCAAGGATGCTCTCATGAGAATCATCCAACTAACTAGGTCATGTGTTTGATTGCATTCATGTGAATTATGTACTCTTAATTCCTAATGCGAGATACAAGTCAAAGGCATCTTCTAACAATCTAAGACCTAAAAGTTAATATCGCCGATCCATCATATACACCACCAACACTTGAAGCATCAAAGACAATCGATAGACCCTCAGCACCCTCAAGGATGTGCACAGATTAGGTGCGGGGGAATGTTTTAGGAAGAAACAATGAGCCTAAAATAGTGCTAATGTGCTTGGAGGAATGCCCCTGAAGTGCGGACCAAATTTTTGATTTTTTGAAAAATAGGTCCCGCAACCGTGCCATGCCATGTGCCGTGTGCCAAGGATGATAATTGATTGTAATTGAGTCAAGCTGGGTCTAAAATGCTTCCAAGTTTTACAGGATATATCCAGTTTGTGTGCTGGTCGAGTTCAGCATCCGAAATGGCCTATATAAGTGAAAATCTGTTCATTTGTAAAGGAGTCCTGTGTGAGAGCTGAAGTGAGACTACGAGTGTTCAAGCTTCCGATGCTTGCTACTGTCACCTCGGTGCTCCGAATTCAAGTCTATTTTGATGAGGTTACTCTGTGTCCTATGCTCTTCATTTCCATTATTAATTTGTTAATTAGCAAGTTAATTAAGATTCTTGTGCTCTTCATTTCCATTATAGCAAGTTAATTAAGATTCCAAAGCGTGTTTAAAGAAAATTTAGCACAATAGAGTTATCCGATTCTAACCAGACTTCATAGGTATAGTCTAGATACTTAGCTCTTCAAGTAGAGTCCACCCGTGTGCATGATTCATATTAGCGTAGCTCTACTTTCTGAGTTCACAACTTGTAGGTCAGCGACTGCTCGAAATGCGTTTTGGGAGATTTTGCTTGTGCATTTAGCTTGCCGAGACTTGCATGTGCTTAGTTAGGTGGGTTGGGTAGCTTAGGATTGTTCCATTTGCACTAGATTAGCTTGTCCCTGTAGGATCTGCACACACATGACCTCAACATTGAGAGATTAGCTGCGTTGTGGTCCATTGCACTAATCAGGTTAGCTACATCCTTGGATGACATATTATGTTGTCAAAGTTCTAGTTATGTTGCAAACTTCCCTTGTTGGATGAGAGAAATAGATAAGCTTAAAGAAGCTGAGTTTATCTATGAAATTGAGCACACAAAATGGGTGTCACCAATTGTGGTAGTCCTGAAGAAAAATGGTAAACTTAGAGTGTGTGTCAATCTCAAGAAGGTAAATGCAGCTACTATAAGTCGTCCATATATATTTCGAGAAATTTTCTTGAGATACTCCCAAAATGCATGACTCATATAAACACCATATTAGAGAATTTGGGAAAATCCTGATAATTTGGGAACTTTTGAGGGGTTGTAATTATGTAACATTCAATTTTTTTCATTGATTTTTCCCATAGATTTGGCAGTCCATCCAAATCTCGCAAATGTGCTTGGTTTGCATCAACATAAATAAAATGTCAAATGTTGAGGTTTCGACCAATGCATGGTATTTTTTGAGGGGTTACAATTACAATGCATTGAGTGCACTCCATTGACTTTCTCCCTGGATTTGGCCATGTATATGAAACTCACAATTGTTTGAGTTTAACGAAGCATTTTTTGCCTCTTCTCGAAAAAAGGTGGTGTTCAAAAACACCATTTTAGTTTAGTTGGAGAAAAAGTAAGAATGCAACACTAGTCCTTGATATTTTGTCGAGTGTGCAGAAGTTGCAACCACAAAGCAATGGTTTGCAAAAAAAAAGATAAAGAAGATCAATGTCATACCTTCCAAATATTTGTCAGTATTCAATTAAATTATTGTTGTGCAAGGAAAAAAAAGTCATGCTTTTCAAGTACCTTCACTCCATTGTGGAGTCAGCATCAGAGTCGGAATCTGTTCTATGAGAAAAATTGGATAAAGCTCGCTTGCATGCAATGGTTGGTATCTTCACCTTGATGGGGAGGTTGCTGCTCTTTGAGGAAACCTTCTTTGAGAGGTTAGATTTTGGAACCCATGACCATACAATAGCATCAACAGATTCCCAACGTGGAGGATCACCTTTATTGCACATCCAAACCTTGTTCCAACAATCTGCATATACCTCCTCAATTTGTGCATTGTGTCTTTTGCATATAGGTGCCCAATATTGTATGAAAACCTTCTTGAAGTTTTTAGATTTATTATCCTTCTGTACATTAGTTTGAGCAATGCCTAGCCAAATCGGGTAAATTTTTTCTGCTGGTTGGACCAAAAGAAAGTGTCCTTTTTGTACATCAACCATTGGATCAAATGATTGTTTTGGCTTTTTCGTTTGAGGTCCACAGTAATGATCATTCAACTCTTCAATTCCTTGAAACTCATCGTTTTCATTATCAACTACTTGCACACAATCAATATGTTGCGTCTTTGGCCAAAATCTCTCATACATGCCCTCTACACTATTGCTTGGTTTATCAAGCTCATCAATCATGCTCTTCCAGTACTTCACTACTGGCTTGTAAAATTTTGTGAAAGATGCTTCTGGACCTTGCAAGTGTGCCCATTTTTCCCAAAAGCGTACATACTCCTTGATACCAACTATCACATCTAAGTGATCCTTCACATACTTGAACATGGTTACATAAGGTGGCTCTTCACTTGGTAGCATTGGATGACCATCCGGATGTCTCTTCCACAACTCAATGCCACCTTCACTTGGTTGCCAATCTAATGATCGTGGATGCACTTTATATTGCATGATAGGAACTTCATTTCGCATAAAGAACCGAAATTGGAGAGGCTTTGAGTGTCCCACTAAAGAATCTTTCCCATCGCACAGGCATCCATCAACATAGCTCTTGAAATCAGGGACTTCCGTTACCAAAAATGGCATTGGAGAAGACTCCTCACATTGTCTAAAAGTATCCATGAGATGTGCAAATGTCAATGTTTGGCTAGTTCTTAACCTCTCTGAAAACCTGCTAAACATTGCATCAATATCCTCATGTGTATGCCCAACCATCAAGAATCCCAATTGAATTGACTTGAAAATCCCTCGAGCAACAAGTAATGATAGGTATGCAAACAAGTACCTATTCTTGTTTTCAGAACCACAATTATCCAACTGCAACAATAGGTGTTCGGGTAGTTTCTTATAAGGATTTTCTTGATGGGAACTTCCAAGTCCAAGGTCTTTGAATGTTCCACCCACTGCTCCAAGATGAAGTTGTTGCTTGCCATTAGAAACATAGTGAGAATCCAATGCTTCTCTTGAGGTTAGTGCGTTTAGCAGAGCATTGTCAAACCTTGGCATCCCATCATGTACCAAATCTCCAAGTGCATGGTTATCAAATCTTTCAAGATTTCTCAAACACAAAGCCAATGAACCAATTGTGAAGTTAGGATCCGACGGCCACAAGGATAAAGAAAAGTGATCATAACGTACTTGACCATGTCCATGTGTTATCATGCCAGTCAAAGCCACTGGGAGCTGAAATGATTTGTCTATGTCCTTTGAACGATTGCGTAATCTAGGGATGGCTATCTTCTTTTGGTCCATCTTATCATGGATAATGCACAAGTATGTCTGAGGATACATTTCATAAAATCTGCACCAAGTGTAGTACACATTTCTACAACTTTTATGCTATAACATGTGCTTTCTTCTATCTTCCATCAACTTATTACATTCATTTTGGCATTTTGTCGCTGCAAGCTGAGCCTTGATTGCACTACATAAACCACACTTAGAGAATTCACTTGTTTTTGACAAAGTTACATGCTTGAATTCAGAGTTCCATATGCAGTTGAATGTGGAAATTGACATCTCCTTACAACCCAAACTATGCTTTAATTGCATGTTAACTTCATAGAGAATATCAACCTGCTTGTATACATCCGGTATCACCAACTGTGTTTCCCTTGATCCATCCTGAAGTGTTCTACTTTTGTGTGGCATACGCTCAGAATTGTTATCCACAAAATCTTGGATTATGGCTCTACCCAGTTCTGTGTGGTCCCAACCTCTCCGCACGATTCCTTTATTACCATGTATGCACCTTCGTATACCAATTTCAAATTGCTCCCTGTATCGATAAAATGTTGTTTTTGGAATACCATGCATTTCATACCATGCTCTACAACAAACTTGAATACCATTTAATGAAAAGACATATTTGAACTGCCCATTGTCATCTTTTTGACAAGCAACCCCAAGAGTGTCATATACATAATTGGTGCGAGCCTCCAAACTTTGGCCCCAATACTCTATGCGTAATTTGGAGATCATTTGACGATCGGCAAATTGACAACAATTTTGTTTACAACAATCAATCATAGATACTTTTATGACTACATCCCTTGTGAGTCTAGATGATGCTAATGGCATGCCATGTTTTTTAGCTTTTCTCTTTATCATGCAGTAACGCCTCTTTTTTGTGGATTTTTCCATTGGGTCCTCATCTTCCATGTGCTTTTTCCCAGAACCACTTGAAGAATTCATGGTGTCATTGATTCTTAATGAAGTTCCATCTAAAAAGGTTATTTGTGCAATGGGCCATTTTATTAAGTGGATGGTATCAATGCTTGATACATCACTATGATACTTTTCAATTCCCACACCTAGATTACCTTCACCAAGCATCTCAAAATTTATAGGTTCAAATGGGTAGACATACAAAACAACACCCTCTGCAATGCTCTTGGTTTTCTGCTCATCCCATATTAAGACTTTCTTGTCCTTCCATGATTCTCGAATGGAAAACTCATCATATTCACATAGAGGTTCAACATCAATGGTATCTAATGTTATATCATTCATTGGTACAATAGCTCCATTGACATTGTCCACACAACTCATTGATCGTGCTTTCCAACGAACAACACTACCCAAAGCCTCATAGACTAAGAATGCATCCATTGTAGGAAATGGAAGAAGTGCACTTTCATCCATACAAATATCAATCGCCACCGATACATTGTTTTCTCCCAAGGGCACACCTTAGCACATGTCATCATGTGATGTAGAGAATATTGTCCCAATGGCAACAATCTTTCCACTGACAAGCAAGTTGACTTTAACCCCCACTTTCAATGTGGCACCTGCATAGTACATAGCATTTGTTATAGTTCAATATTGATATCTGATGGTGTGACTTAGGATGAAAATGCTTTACAAGATTTCATTGCAAGACCAAATCTTCCTAAACCTTGGTGCTTTGAATTTTAGGCAGCAAAATTTGGCTACATGGCCAAATCTTCACAGACCATGGTGCTTTGAAAGGGACATAGCAAGATTTGTCCACACAACCAAATCTCCCGAGCTACTGGTGCTTTCAAGAAGCCATCAAGATTTATGCACACATCCAAATCTACTTAGACCTTGGTGCTTTGAAAGAAGCCCACAAGATTTGGCCACATGGTCAAATCTCCCTAGACCCTGGTGCTTTGAAAGGAGCCAACAAGATTTGGCCACATGGCCAAATCTCCTAAGACACTAGTGCTTTGAAAGAAGCAATAAGATTTGGCCACATGGCCAAATCTACTCAAACCTTGGTGCTTTCAAAGAAGCTAGAAAGATTTGGATGCACGGCCAAATCCTTCAAGACCTCGGTGACTTCTTTCAAAGCACTGAGAAGATTTGGTTGTGGCGTTCTTTCAAACTTGGGGAGATTTGGTCGTGTGGCCAAATCTTGTAGGCTTCTTTCAAAGCACTAGGGTATGGAGAGTTTTGGCTGTGCAACCTCCTCTTGCATGCTTCTTTCAAATCACCAGGTTCTAGGAGATTTGGCCGTGTGGCGAAATCTTTCAAAGCATTAGGGTTTGGGAAGATTTTGCCGTGCTGCCAAATGTTGCTAGCTTCTTTCAAATCACTAGGAAGATTTGGCCACATGGCCAAATCTTCTTTCAAATCACTAGAGAGATTTGGCCACATGGACAAATCTTCAAACGTTAAATTTAAAAATTGAAGATCCAGATTTTAAAATTTAAATTTTAAATTTTAAAATTCAAAATTTAAAATAAAAAATTCAAATTTCAAGTTTCAAGTTTCAAATTTTGAAATTCAAATGTAGAGATCCTACTTTCAAAAAAATCATACATGCTTTTCATGATTCACGCTATTACACTTTAAAATCATACTATTACTTTAAAAGCAAACTAGAAAATCTAAAACTATAAAAAAACCAAAACTTTAAAAGGCAAAGCTAAACAAACCTTTTAAACCAAGCATAAAAAGTAAACCTATGAGAAAAGGAATTGAATTCGTCTTCATGGGGGATCAAGTGCTAGGCTCACCTTGTTCTCTCCCTTCCTAGATCTCCAATGTGTGCCTAGGGTGGTTTGAGAGCTTTAGGACAACGTCTTAGATGGGGTAGTTCTTGGAAAACACTCCTCCACCCTTGCTTAGCTAATTGTAAGCAAAAAACTTCAAAACTATATTAAAATAAGAGGTCCCGGGAGGCTCCCCATCCCAGTTTTATCCTAGCAATGTGTACTTAACCATGTAGGTTTTAAAATTCCATTACCAATTCAACTCTCCATAGATTCCACACACAATAGTTGGATTAGAAAGAGGTCTTTTTTTTTTTTTTTTTTTTTGCTCTTCATGCTTTTGGAGGGATTGCTCCCTCCCCCCAAAGCATGCTTTTTTGGGGGGATTGCTTCTTTCCCCCCAAAGCCTATTTTTGGATTGCTTCTTCCCCCCAAAGCCTGTTCTTTGCGTGCTTTCTTGCCTTCTTCCTCCGCCGTCCTCGTCCTCCCCCTCCTTCACTTCCTTCCGTCCTTCCATCCGCGCCACTCCGTTAAGCCCTCCTACACTACTGCAGTTTCGGCGCCCTCCTCGCCATCTCTTCCTCTGCTGTGCTCTTTCCCTCTGCCGTCCTCGTCCTCAGTTTCGATTGCGCTCTTTCCCTCTGCCGTCCTCAGTTTTGGCTGCCTGCACTACCACAGTTTCGTCTACCATCCTCGTCCTCAGTTTCGGCTGCGCTACCACAGTTCCGGCTGCCTGCGCTGCCACAGTTCCCTCTGTCGTCCTCGTCATCAGTTTCGTCTATGCTACCACAGTTCCGACAGCCTTTGCCACTCATTTCCTTTGCAGCACAGTTTCAGCACCGCTCTGCTTTTCCTCCTCCGCAGCACAGTTTCAGTGCCGCTCTGCTTTTCCTCCGCACAGGTTTTCTTCACAGTTATTCAGTGGCAGGTTCGTAGCCCTCAGCAGGCCCATTCTTCTTCACCAGCATGACTGTCAGTGAGGCTTCGTGTCGTCAACAATTGTCTGAAGCTTCTCCTTTTTCGAGTTAATCTCACGAAACCTCCTCTTCACGAAATCCCCTTTGGACAAAATCCCCTCAGCTCCTACGATTTCTTGAAATCCAAAGAGCAGAAGCTCACAAACAACAATGGCTACTCAATCATCCAAGTAAGAAAACGAAAGAAATCGAAAGTGTAACTAATTCATGCATGTTCTCCACTTTCTCCATTTCAAAACACCACGATTTGAAAGAAAGAGTCTTGTAAAAGTAGGAATCTCGAAGTGTGATTTGAAAGTAGGGTCTTTAGTATATGATTTGACTTTCATATCTTCAAATTTGAAATTTGAATTCTGTATCTAAGATTTTGAATTTTTAATTTTGAATTTTGAATTTTGAATTTTAAATTTTGAATTTTAAATTTTGAATCTAAGATTTTGAAATTTTCAGATTTGAAATTTGAATCTTAAGATTTGAATTTTAAATTTTAAATGGGGAGATTTGGCCATGCGGCCAAATCTTCTGGCTTCTTTCAAAACATACAACATTTGGCTGTACAGCCAAATCTCCCTAGATCATGGTGATTTCAAAGAAGCTATAAAGATTTGGCATCACAACTAAATCGTCCTAAACCTGCTACTTTGAAAAGATTTGGCCACACAACCAAATCTTCCTCGACACTCGTGATTAGAAAGAAGATAGCAAGATTTGGCTGCATGGCCAAATCTCCCTCGACCCTCGTGATTAGAAGAAGCTAGCAAGATTTGGCCGCATGGCCAAATCTCCTTAGACCCAAGTGATTTAAAAGAAGCTAGAAAGATTTGGCATCACAATCAAATCTCCCCAAATCCTGTTGCTTTGAAAAGATTTGGCCGCACGGCCAAATCTCCCTAGACCCTTGTGATTAGAAAGAAGCTAGCAAGATTTGGCATCACAACTAAATCGTCCTAAACCTTGCTGCTTTGAAAAGATTTGGCCACACAACCAAATCTTTCTCGACACTCATGATTAGAAAGAAGATAGCAAGATTTGGCCGCATGGCCAAATCTCCCTCGACCCTCGTGCATCTCTAGTTTCCTCATCGCAAGCCTACATCTTATCTCTTTGAACGTAAATGGGTTCCATTGTTCATGTACTTGTAGTCCTAGGAATCTTATCTTGAGATAGGAGTTACAGATTGACGTGCTCTTGCTATAAGAGCATAAGTTGATGGCCGTGTAGGCCAAACGCTATGGGAAGGTTCTTCCAAGCCACTCTCACATTTATATCCATTTGGAAGCATGGGTGTAGCGGTGGCATATGCACTTCTATCAATGTTTTGTTACTTTCTAGTGTGTGTGGGAATCGTTCCTTGATACCTAGTCGAGCCCTTTGGCTTGGCCTTGACACAAGATAGGGACTCTCAATGTTTATGCACCCATAAATATGTGGATGAGAGACACCTTTTGGTAGACCATTATGGATACTTTGCCAAAGATGGATTCTTGGATTGTTGGAGAAGACTTCAACAACGTGAAGACACATGAGTACTGGTAGGGCCAAGGGGCATTTTTTGAGAAGAGCAAACCACATGGGAGACCTTCCTCTTCACCATGGTAAGTAGAGACAATTGGCAAGAGCCCGCACCTTCGATAGCCTTGAGTTTTCATGGGGCTTTTGGGATGAGGAAGAGGGGTTACTCAAGCATTTGGATCGGTTCTACATCAATGATGACTGGGTTGCTTGTAGATAGGGATTGTGGAAGGGACAACTCTCTCGGACCATGTCCCAATACTTTTAGCTTTGGATGCAATCACCCGTTCCTTAGCACCCTGCTTGCACCGCATCCCAAACTCCATCTATGCAAGCGAGGAGGTGAACAATTGCATCATAACTTTATAGTCTGGAGGGTTGGACGAGATGTCGCAAAATAGGTAGCACAGACCTTGGTGGAGTCCAGCCCAATTTGTTTAGAGGTGGTTGTGCAGGCCAGACAAGATGGGCCTAAGAGGAGCATTGTGTAGGGATCTAGCTTTCATCCAATGGCTGTAGTAGACTTCCCCTAGCAAAGTAGATTAGGATCAAAGACACCTAGGCCCACTTGGTGCTAGAGGAGATCATGCATAGATGATGAGAGTTCAACTTCCATGCTCCTGTGTCCTTTTGGGAAAGGAAGGGGACCACATCAGTACGAGTTCTTTAGGACACATGGGCCTACAACCGTTCATGAGCAAATACAATGCCTTCAAGCACATGACAACAACCATCATATGGGTCCAGAGGAGATGTTGGGATCGCTACTAAGTTCTAAAGAGAGTTATTTCAGAAGGAGCATCTTTTTCCCCACACCACGAGTGGGGAAAAAGAGAACTTTCATTATGCTCATTCCATAGGTCTTGGGGGTCTCTGTTCAGTGGTGTTGTTGGCCTTGGATACTTTTTTCCTCGGAGTTGGTGCGAAGATCAACTAGCATAAGTGAGTTGGTTTTCTTATGGTCTTGAGTGCCACTTCATAGTAGGGAGTCTATTTTGGCTTTCAATAGATCCTCAGGGACCAAACGACTTGATATTTAAGCTTATAGGCGGCCTTGATATCACCCTGGCTCAGAAAATTCTTGTGGTTCTTGATTCCATCTGTAAGAAGTTAACATTTTGGAGCAATTCTAAGCTTTTTCTAGCTAGGCATGCTATGATGGTGAACCAAATCATTCTTGCCATGCCTGGTATGCGATTTCTTGTTGGCCCTTCTCGGAGTCTTTGTGTGGCATAGTTACGAAGGCAACTCCACAACTTTCTTTGGGTAGAAGAGATACCGAGACATGTGTCACATGGCAAATTATCATCCTACGTCATGTCATAGGGGTCTAGGTATCATTGACCCTGAGTTGTAGAGCTAGGCCTTGCTCGTAGTTTGTGGTCTCATCCTTGGAGGCTAGAAGTGGAAGCTCCTCCTGTAGGAGGGTCTTAGCACGTGTTCATATGCTTATGAAAAGAAGAGAAAAGAGGATGAAAGAGAGGAAATAAGAGAGGGGAAAAGAAGAGAAAGAAGAGAAAGAAAGAGGGAAAAAGAGAATAAAAAAATAGAGAGGAAAAGAAGAAAAGAGAGGAAGAAGAGGAAATAAGAGAGGGAGGGAAAGAGGGGGGAAAGAGGGAGGAAAAGAGGAAAAGAGGGGAAGAAGAGGGAATAAGAGAAGAGGGGGGAAGAGAGAGTTCCTATGCCCAGCACTGTAGCTAGCACTTAACGTGCTAGCCATAGGCCAATGCAAATAATGGAAATTAAAAAATGAAAAAAGAGGAAGCACTTTCTTACCTGAAAAAGTGCGAGGGGGAGGCTGGCAGCCCTCGCTCCTTTGGATCTTCATGTCAGCACTTACCTTACAACCCCACTCAGCCTTTTTACGCAGTCTTCCTTCACCTTTGGCGCAGTCTTTCACAAGTCCCCCCAGTAGCCAGGAGGAGATTGACATGCAACCTCATTTGGAGCAGTTGGGTACTAGACAGGGAGGCCTATTAGCTCAGTGAGCACTCACACATCCCCTTGGAAGTCTGGGCTGCCAGACCAATGCGTTCCCTATGTTCTCTTCCAACAATTGAACTCAAAGGAACTAGCGGCAATCGTTGGCAGGACTAGAGAGACGATTGCCAAGAGGGATGTGATAGTGGTTACCATCCCAATACTTTAGCTAGCCCCCCCACTCCCAGGGAGCTTGATGCTGGTGATGAGCATTGGCTTAGACAATTCTCCTCGGTTGGTGTCTCTATTAGTGGTAGTTGGTCAGTTATCAAACTCCTTAGTTACTTTCTTCACCCCTAGAGAGGAGGGTGGCCTATTGTGGGACACCACTGCCGCAGAGGCACCTTCCCTTCCTTGGCATCACATTCAAGCTATTGGCAAGGAGGAAAGGAATGGCACGTGGACCCACAGATGAAGGTCAGTGAGGTGCAGCCTTGGCAATTGTGGTTGTGGGAGAGTTGGGCCCTTGTAGATCTTGATTGGGATCTAGGGGAGTGGCAGTTTCCTAATCTCAAGGATTCATAGAGAGCAATTCCTTTCTTTGCATACTGTGCTAGGATTGGCAAGCTGGCATTAGGAAGGTTGTAGAATAGAGTGCCTACATGGCTCAGAGTTGGTATTAATAGGGTATCTTGCTCATTTGCATGCACTCCTTATGGTGGCGAGCCCTTTGGGTGAGTTGGTGGCCCTGCTACATCTCCTTCTTCTTGTGGTGCTTAGTACATGACGGGTTGCTGGTGGGTAGGTCATGGAGTGATGAGAAGTTTAAAACTAGGTTGAACTACACACTTCAAGGAAGGTGCAAACTGGAAGATTTTGGATTTTGAAGAACGAGCTTCATCAAAGCCATAATGGAGTCTACCATGTTTATGGAATACTTTTCAGCTAGTCTTTTTCTTGAAGTTTTGATAAATACCGAATACCAAAAGAGAATTGGGATGTAGTCATTTATTGAGTTGACATGGGAAGCTTGCATTGAAGTCATACATGCTCAAATTGTTGTGAGCACAAAATGAAAAGGTGCACTTACATATTGCACAACTTTTATTTCATTGCTACTACACAATCGCAAAAACACGAAAGTGCATTACCTTTGAGACGATATATTCATGTATTTCAAAGGATTTTGCAAGCTTGTTTGTTTTGTTGTGAACTTTTCTTGTGGGGAGCTTGATGACCTTGATTTTTTGGCCATTTTGTTGAACACAAAAAACAAGAAATACTCATGATATAGAACTCACATATGTTGAGCAACACTTATAGTACAACCCTTGATATCTAATCACATGCAAAGAAATTGATTGTAGGACATTAAAAGCAAGAACTACTCTACAATGACTTTCAAACATTTGTGGACCAATAGTCAAAACAAGATACTTGAATATGTGGAGCAATAGTCAAAACACAACACTTGCCAATTGAAAAGGTTCTATGGACCTTTAACATTGCAAACCTTACAGATGATCCATAATGAGCAAAAAAGGGAAAAGGAAGAGAAGCTGGCATAGCAAAAAGCTCACAAGGAAGCGAAGGAGAGAGAGATGAAAACAAATTCTAAAAGGATGATCTTGTACAAAGGCACCCTTATAGATGAAAACTTAGGGGACGATGAACCACAAGTAGAGCCTGCTAGGATCCCCGTAAAGTTAACAATCTCAAAGGACACATCCTTTGGCATGGAAGCACTAATAGATCCAAGGGCAAGCCATAATTTCATATCTTTTGAAGCTTGGCAAAGCCTACACAAAGGAAGCATGGTCCCAACAAACACAATAGTTAGAGCAATTAATGGCACACAATCCAAACCTATAGGCCATGTTACTAGACTAGACGTTGTCATTGCTAAGAATGTGTTGCAGGTACATTTCTACGTTATGCCTGCAGGAATGATGGAGGAGCATGTAGTGCTTGGGCATACATGGTGCTATCTGCCCAATTGTCAAATTGATTGGCACACATGCCAAGCCATGATGCTATACAAGGAACATGCATGTTAGATGCCATTACTTGCGAGAAGAGTTACCAATACCACTTACAAGTCAAGACAATAGTGATATCAGTATTGTGAAAGGTAAAGGTAAAGCTGCTATGCTGGAAAGATCGTCATCAACAACTATCTCTCAAACTTCTACAAGCACATCCACAACTTTAACCACAAGATCAAAAACTCCACAACTTCAACAATTGCCTCGGCTTTGGCAACACACATCACGAGAAAAATCATTAGTGCCAAGGTGGGTGCCCAAAAAGCTACTTCACGCCCAAGGATACTTTGAAGGGGAGACGAAAGCTTGGGTACCAAAGGTACCTCTACATTGAAAGCAATCACTTCCATGCTACCCTAAACCTTATTAATCAAGGGCTAGAAAAGTCCAGCGCAAGAAAAAGATACATCAATGATGGGTACCTATAACACTACTTAAAAGCCAAGGTTTTTACCATTAAAAAACTTACATATGGGTGCCCAAGAAGAAAAGAGTATCTACAATAAGAGTATTACACGCCATTGTGCCACAACAAGCATAAGTGACACAAAAGACAAAACAAGTATGGGTACGCAAAACACCTGTACCTCTACAAGTACAAAGATCGTCACCAACGTCATCAACACAAAGAGCTAAAAGAGCACAACCACAAGAACCTACTTCCGTCAAAGAAGTAGTGCTACAAGAACTTGCTCATAAAGATAAAGGCAAGGGGAAGATGATGGATACAACGAATGTTTCCTCTTCATCAAGGACATCTCTACCCTTATCACTAGTGCAATACAAGGCAAAAAAGATTACTAGGCCTAAGGTAGTGCCATAAGAACCTACCACGGGTAAAACCAATACTCTAAAAGAAAGCAAGGAAGATGCAAAATTGAAGACAATCACTCAAGAACCTACTTCCAAAAAAGAGGTAGTGCCACAAGAACATGTTCTTCAACTCGACACACCGAAGATAGAAGAGCATCTTGAAGCCAACATAATCGAGGACACCACAACAATGCCGAAAGATCTTGCTACTTTAATGATCATGGCGGACGACATCATGACTAAAGGTACCACAATCTTTGGAGGTATCAATCAATATGTATGCCACCTACTTTCTCAATGAAACATCATAGCCAAGTGTCTGACTTAATTCATCAAGAGTCAAAACTTAAGCTAGGACACCATCAAGTCAAGCCAAACTCTAGGGTCCTTAGGGGAATTACCTCACATAAGGCAAATACATTTTTGCATAAGCACTCATACTTTTGTTAATGTCAAACTAAAGTCCAAGTCAATGCAATTAAACAATATAGGTGCTAGGGACACGACACAATCATCAAATGAGCATAAGCAACAACTAGGGTCCACACTTCCCAAGCACTCACATCTGCCTTATTTTTGTCAAAAGGGTTAAATTCTACAGCAACAAGTTCCTACCTTGTCTTGGTATTAGGCTTGGGTGGCCCTTTTTCCCCCACAAAAGGGAGATTTAACTGTTGGAGGCCATATCGTACGTTTCCCTTACTCAAATTTAACCAAAATTTTTTCCTCTTATTCATCATGCAGAGGACTAAAAATATTGACATTTTTGAAATGTTTGGTTATGTTTGAGAATTACTAGATTTATTTTTAATATTCTTTGTTGATCCTCTAAGGAGTAAAAGTAAAAATTAAACTTCAATCTTCCTAAATCTAACCGTTGGATTTGGGATTTGATGATTCAACCACACACCCTTATGTGCCTACTAACCTTCCACCGAATTGGATTTGCTTAATTATTCAAAATACTAAAAAAATGTGGTGTGCTACTAAAATGCATATATTTTATGACTTTATTTATTATAAATAATTATTTATAATTAGATAAATCATTCAAAAAATTACCAATAAATCAAGTTAAGCTCTACATAATGCAAAGAGACCACTTACAAAGTTTCAATAACATTTAATCTAAAATGAGTGAGAAATTTAGAATTTAATATGACACTCTTTGTTCGTGACAAACGTGTGACCACCATGGAACCATGCCGTGTGACACAAAGAAATTTTTTGTGTGTGCATCGAATTTTCGATCAGACTATACGATTGTGTGCACAATAGCAAGTGTGATGTTGTGTCAGAAGACTTCAAAGACTAGATCCATAGGGAAGTAGGTGAGATTTGCATTTTTGTGTGCTAAAAAGCTTGTTTTTCCACCTCCTTAGGATTGGGGAGTGAACAAAAAGTGGACACCCTTAGCTTGCTACCACCCTTCATAGCTTGAGTATTGTGTCAAAATAAAAGATAAAATAAGCTTGTTGATGAGGATAAATACGCCCTTGAATAAAAGCACAATTGTTGTATGACCACGATAGGATCGCTTGGACACCTATGATTTTGCCCACATGTAAGTTTGCAAATAGTATAAAAAATCGTATAATAATATATTAATAGTTTGCAAATGTGTATAACGAGTGAGTAATGGGAAGTGGAAGTGGGAGTGAGGAGGGAGGAGTGGAATGGGAGAGGGGAGGTAATAGGGGTGTATGATAATAAGTATAAAAAATATTATAATAATATATTAATAGTTTGCAAATGGCAAGTGAGTAATGGGAAGTGAAAGTGAGAGTGGGGAGGGAGGAATGGAATGAGAGAGGGGGAGGTAATAGGGGAGTAGGATAATAAGGGAGTGAAATGAGTGAGGGGAGTTAATAGGGGATGAAAAAGAGGAGGGTGAGATGGGGAAATATGGGATTTTGGGAAATGGGAGGAGTATGGGACATGGTGGAAATGTGGGATGGGAGTGGTAGCAATGGGGGAGGAAGAAGAAATGGATGGGGGGAGGGCCAATGGAAGATTGGGATGAGGGATGGGGGTCCAATGGGAGAGGGGGAGTAATGGGAGCCAATGGGAGAGGGGAGGAATGAAAAGCCAATAGGAGAGAGGGGAGGAATGGAAAGCCAATAGGAGAGGAGAAGGAAAACCTAGTTTTTCTTATTATATAGTCTTCCTTCTTCATTCATTCTCCCCTCATTTCATTCATTGAAGCAAGAAAGCAAGGACGAGCAAGAAAGCAAGGAAGGAAGAGCAAGAAAGCAAGAAAGAGCAAACTTACAAACTTTTTCCAGGTACTTGTAAATTTTTTTGATTAATTCTTTATCTAGATCTTTTTTTTAAATTTGAAGAGAGAGAAAGAAAGAAAGAGAGAGAGGAACTAGAGAGAGAGAGAAAGTTTAGAGAGGAGAAAAGCCTTGGAGGCCGTGGCCTCTAGGAGGAAGAGGGAAGTGGAGGGGGGAGAGAGAGGGAGGAAAGGAGGGAGGGAGGAGCGATGGAAGAGGGGAGGGAGGGAAGACGAGGGAGGCAGGGAGGGAGTGGCGGATGAGGGGAGGGAGTGGCGAAAGAGGGAGGGAGGAGCGGCGGAAGAGGCAGAGGTAGGGAGACGGAAGAGGGGAGGGAGTGAGGGTAGGGGGAGGCGGCGGGAGGGGGGAGCGGGGGTAGGGAGGCGGCAGGAGGGGGGAGGGGGGTAGGGGGTGGCGGGGTAGGGGGAGGCAAGAGGGGGGAGTAGGGGTAGGGAAGCAGGAGGGGGGGAGGGGGCGTAGGGGGTGACGAGGCAGGAGGGGGGAGTGCGGGTAGGGGGTGGCAGGGTAGGGGGAGGCAGGAGGGGGGAGTGGGGGTAGGGAGGGGGGGAGGCGGCGACAGGGTAGGGAGTGGGGGTAGGGGGAGGCGGGGTAGGGAGAGGCAGCGGGAGGGAGGAGCAGGGGTAGGGAGGCGGCCGGAGGGGGGAGCGGGGGTAGGGGGCAGCAAGGTAGGGGGAGTTAGGGGTAGGGAGGGGGGGAGGCAGGGTAGGAGGTGGCCAGATAGGGGGAGGCAGGAAGGGGGAGGTGGGGAAGGGGCGGCCGAGTAGGTAATCAAGAGGGGGAGCGGGGGTAGGGGGCAGCGAGGGTAGGGGGCAGCGGGGAAGGGGGAGGTGGGAAGGGGGGGCAGGGTAGGGAGCAGGGGTAGGGAGGGTAGGGAGTGGGGGTAGGGAGGGGGGAGAGGCAGGGTAGGGGGCGGCAAGGTAGGGAGCGGGGGTAGGGGGAGGCAAGAGGAGGGGAGGCGGGAGGGGGGGAGGCGGGGTAGGGAGCGGGGGTAGGGGGAGGCAGGTCGGGGGAGCGAGGGTAGGGGGCAGCGGGGTAGGGGGAGGCGGGAGGCAGGAGGGGGGAGCGGGAGGGGGGAGCAGGGGTAGGGGGAGGCGGTGGGAGGGTGAGGGGCCAGCGGGAGGAGTGAGGGGAGGGAGGAGAGGGGGGGAGAGAGAGAGAGAGAGAGAGAGAGAGAGAGAGAGAGAGAGAGAAAGAAAGAAAGAAATTTTATTAAAGGTCCACGGAAGGCCATACATGGCCTATGGGACACAAAATCATCCGAAAGGAAAATACATCATCAACGATGCGCCAACTAGGTGGCCTCATCGTAATACAGCTAAGATGCCAAAAATGGCTACAAAAATCCTAGATACAAAATGAAATGAAATAGAGTACCAAAAATGCCTAGATACAAAATGTAAAATATGAAATATGAGGAACATCGTCTTCCCTAAGGGGTCTGTGATCCAAAGAAATGATGGAAGTCATGGCCATGGACCATGCCTCTTGCCATGAGTGTGAAGATCTGGGCAAGTGTCAAGTGGGCTGCTGGCGGTGCCAGGTCTCCATGGAGCAATCTCCTCCGAAAATCTGCCATCATCCTCCGTCGTCTAGAAATAAAGCGACGGGTACGGCCTCTGTGTAAGATCATCCTGCGGTGCTGCCGGATCATGTCATATGTACATCCTCGGGGTGGAACCATCGGTGCTCTCTGGCAAGATGGGCTATCTCTGTGCTCATGGTCCTGCGCCTCGTCCTGCTCCTCATGAATAACCAGGTCTCTGGCAGGGATGCGACGGTGCTCTCTGAGGAATCTCTCTCTGTATCTGGTGATCTCCCTGATGAACAATGCTAAGCAATACTGATCCTCATACTCCATAATCCGCGAGAGAGGTCCAAATCCGTGCCCAAATAAATAGTGAAATCTGCCACGGATCTCATAATATAAAGGGCATCTGCAAACAAAGTGCTCCTCAGTTTCCACCTCCCCCATAGTGCAACAAGGGCATATCCTAGTCTCTCGCCTGGGTCTATGTCCGGTAGCTGTACGACGCATCCTGCTAGCCTCAACGTCTAATCTGTGGGAAGATACCCTGAGCTGGCCCAAGGCAATCCTGAGTGAGTGTGACATATGAACGCCGATATATCCTGGGGATATGATGAAGCCATCCTCTGAAATCCTGAGAAAATGGTCACGATATGTGGCCATCTTCGTAGGAAGCTCCGTGGGATGAACCCAAGTGCGAAACGTGTGTAGCTACAACAAATCTGCCCTCATAACCTGGCTGAGCTCATGTCGAGTGAGAGGGAGGCGAGGGGCATCTATGCTGTATCGAAATGGTGGCAGCCTATCCATATCCAAGCCTAGCGAGGTGAGCCATGTGGAGAGTGTGTGGTACCAACAAAAAGTATGACCTCTCTCCGCTAACATCTGCAAGGATGTCAGTGCTAGCCATGGTAATCGTGCTCTGCCTGCTGCTGAGTCTCCGAGCGCCCTGATCCTATGCAAGTATGTAACTGACTGAAATGCTGCATCTAGCGCTAGGGGTGTAGCTCCGAACTCTGCGAACGTAATCTGATGCGGTACCGTGGGCTTCGCTCTGATCAATCTGGAGAACATGATGATCTGTAACCTCTCTACTCGTCTCCGATCTGCAACACTGAGATCTCCTGCCCAAAGGGGGCTAGCATACATGGCTGCAGGTCTCACCAGCATATCGAAAAGTAAGGACTTCGTGTCGGGATGCTGAAAATGTGACTGTGCACACTGCCTCTCGAGAAGAGCCAAGGCGGCATACCCTCTACTGATCCTATCTCGTGCTGCATGTGTCATGGTGAAGACTGGACCTCTAAATGTGGCACCCAAATATGTATACTCCCTGACTAGCTCCACCTCCTGCCCATCAAATGTGAAAGAGAACTCGCCTCTCCTATAAACCTGGTATGACGTGTTGAAGACCATGACTTTGGTCTTCCCAAGGTTTACAGACAACCCTCTGTCCTGACAAAAGCTGTGGAGTGCATGGAGATGTGCCTGTAAACCCTACTGGGAGGAAGAAATAAGAACCACGTCATCTGCATAGAGGAGAATCGGTATCGTGGATCCTGCCAGTAAAGAACCTGTACCACCCATCGTCTGTATGTACATCTCTAACTCATCGATATAGAGACCAAAGAGAGAGAGAGAGAGAGAGAGAGTGCCAAAGAGAGAGAGAGAGAGAGGGGGTTCGTGGCAACCATTGCCCCCAGGGAGGGGAGAGAGAGAGAGAGAGAGAGAGAGAGAGAGAGAGAGAGAGAGAGAGAGAGAGAGAGAGAGAAGGGGGGGGGGGTCCTGGCAGCCGTGGCCCCTAGGGTGAGAGGGAGGGGAGGGAGAGAGAGAGGAGGGAGGGGAGGGAGGGAGAGAGAGAGAGAGAGAGAGAGAGAGAGAGAGAGAGGGGGGGGGTCCTGGCGGCTGTGGCCCCCAGGGTGAGAGGGAGGGGAGGGAGGGGAGGGAGAGAGAGAGAGGAGGGAGGGGAGGGAGAGAGAGAGAGAGAGAGAGAGAGAGAGAGAGAGGGGGGGGGGTCCTGGCAGCTACGGCCCCCAAGGTGAGAGGGAGGGGAGGGAGAGAGGGGAGGGAGGGGAGGGATAGAGAGAGAGGAGGGAGGGGAGGGAGAGAGAGAGCGAGAGAGAGAGAAGAGAGAGAGGGGGGTCCTCGTGGCCACGGCCCCCGGGGTGAGAGGGAGGGGAGGGAGGGGAGGGAGAGAGAGAGAGGAGGGAGGGGAGGGAGCAAGTGAGAGAGAGAGAGAGAGAGAGAGAGAGAGAGAGAGAGGGGGGGTCCTGGCAGCTACGGCCCCCAAGATGAGAGGGAGGGGAGGGAGAGAGGGGAGGGAGGGGAGGGAGAGAGAGAGAGGAGGGAGGGGAGGGAGAGAGAGAGCGAGAGAGAGAGAAGAGAGAGAGGGGGGTCCTCGCGGCCACGGCCCCCAGGGTGAGAGGGAGGGGAGGGAGGGGAGGGAGAGAGAGAGAGGAGGGAGGGGAGGGAGCAAGAGGGGTGAGAAGATGTGATGGAGAGGGAAACACTAGTAGAGAGAGAAGAGAGATGAGAAGTCTTTAGGGAGAGGGGAAGGTAAGCGACTAGAGAGAGAGGCGAGATGAGAAGACTTGAGGGAGAGAGGAAGGTACGTGACTAGAGGAAGGTTGGGAAGGTATGCGACTAGAGAGAGAGAGATATGCGACTAGAGAGGGAGCTCCATCGCATAGAGAGGGAGCTCCATTAGAGAGAGAGAGAGCCTACTACATAGAGAAGAGGAGAGGAGTAGAGGGAGAGAGGTCGAATTCTTACAACTAAGAGTAGAACGATCATGAGCAAGAGTGACAAATACGATTTGACTTACGAGAAGAATGAAGAGGGACGTACGAGAAGAAAGTATCAAGAAGAATGTTGAACACAAATTTGAATTCAAATTTATCTAGAAGAATGAATTCAAATTTCCCTCTCTTTTTTAAAAATTCAAATTTATTCGTGAGTGAGAGGAGTGGGCTAGTTTTTCTTATATATACTCTTCTTTCCATTCATTCATTCTCATTCTGTTCTCATTTCATTGAAGCAACCAAGAGCGGAAGAGAAAGGATAAGCGAAGCCTTACTTTTTTCACTTTTTCCAGGTACTTGAGATTCTTTTTCTTTACTTGTAATTCTAGAATTCGTCTTGTAATTCTTTTTCTTTACTTTACAATTCTTTTTCAATTAGTTTCTTGTTAAAGTTTTTGAGTTCTATTTCAATTAATTTCTTATTGAAATTTGTGTTTTATAAATTTGAAAAGAGAGATAGAGAGAAAGAGAGAGCTATAGAGAGAGAGGAGACAGAGAGAGAGTGTGAGAGAGAGAGCAGGAGAATGAGAGAAAAGAAAGGAGGGAGAGAAAGTAGGGGGGAGAGAGAGAGAGAGAGAGAGAGAGAGAGAGAGAGAGAAAGAGAGTGTGTGAGAGAGAGAGAGAGAAAGAGAGAAAGAGAAGGAAGAGAGGGAGAGAGATAAGAGGGGCGGAGGGAGAGAGAGAGAGAATGAAAACTCAAAGAGTAAAAGAGAGAATGAAAACTCTTGGCAGCCATGGCAGCTAGAGGAGGGGGTTTTTTTAATAGGCATTACAATTCTTTTTAAATTAGTTTCTTCTTTGAGTTTTTGAGTTCTATTTCAATTAGTTTATTATTCAAATTTGAGTTTGTAAATTTGAGAAATGAGGGAAATAGGGAGGGAGAGAAAGAGAGAGGAGAGAGGGAAAGAGAGAAATTAAGAGAGAGAAGAGGGGCTGTTGGCGGCCGTGGCCACCAAAGGGAGAGAGAGAATGAGAAATGAGAGAGAAGAATAGGGAGGGAGAGAAAGAGAGAGAGGAGAGAGGGAGAGAGAGAGAGAGAGATTCAGAGAGAGAAGAGGGGCTCCTTAAATGAGAGAGAAGAGTAGGGAGGGAAAGAAAGAGAGAGAGGAGAGAGGGAGAGAGAGATTAAGAGAGAGAAGAGGGTCTCCTGGCAGCCGTGGTTGCTAGAGGGAGGGAGAGTATAGGGAGGGAGAGGGAGAGAGAGAGAGAAAAATGAGAGAGAAGAGAGGAGGGAGACTGAGGGAGAGAGGAAGGGAGAGAGAGAGAAAGAGAGAGAGGGAGAGAGAGAGAAAGAGAGAGAGGGAGAGAGAGGGAGAGAGAGAAAAGTTTAAGAGAATGAAACTTCTGGCAGAGAGGAGAGAGAAAAAGAAAGAAATTAAGAGAGAGAAGAGGGGCTCTTGGCGGCCATGGGCGCCAAGGGGAGAGAGAGAATGAGAAATGAGAGAGAAGACTAGGGAAGGAGAGAAAGAGAGAGAGGGAGAGAGACAAGAGATTCAGAGAGAGAAGAGGGCTCCTTAAATGAGAGAGAAGAGTAGGGAGGGAAAGAAAGAGAGAGCGGAGAGAGGGAGAGAGAGATTAAGAGAGAGAAGAGGGTGGAGAGAGGGAGAGAGAGATTAAGAGAGAGAAGAGGGTCTCCTGGCGGCTATGGCTGCTAGAGGGAGGGAGAGAGTAGGGAGGGAGAGGGAGAGAGAGAGAGAGAAGAGAGGAGGGAGACTCAGGGAGAGAGAAAGAGAGAGAGGGAGAGAGAGGGAGAGAGAGAGAAAGAGAGAGAGGGAGAGAGAGGGAGAGAGAGAGAGAATGAAACTTCTGGCGGTCGTGGCTGCCAGAGGGAGGGAGAGAGAGAGAGAGAGAGAGAGAGAGAGAAGAGAGGAGGGAGACTTAAGAAGAGAGAGAGGGAGAAAGAGAGAAAGAGAGAGAGGGAGAGAGAGAGAATGAAACTTCTAGCGACCATGGCCGCCAAGAGAGGGAGGTAGAGAGAGAGAGAGTGAGACTTGTGGCGGCCGTGGCTGCCAAGGGAGGGAGGGAGAGAGAGAGAGAAAGAGAGTGAGAAATGAGAGAGAAGAGGGGAGGGAGAGAAAGAGAGATTGAGTGAGAAGAGGGATAGAGGAGAGAGAGAAAGGGAGAGAGGGAGGGAGGGAGGGAGGAAGGGAGGGAGAGATCAAGAGAGAGAATTCAAAGAGAGAGAGAAAGACATAGAGAGGGAAAGAATGACAAATCCTAGCGACCAAGAGGATAGAGGGAGGGAGGTAGCGAGATAGAGAGAGAGAGAGATGAAGAGAGAATATGATAAATCCTAGGTAGAGAGAGAAGAAGAGAGAGAGAGAATGTCATCAAGAGAGAATAATAAATCTCTAGAGAGAGGTGGAGAGAGAGAGAGAGAAATAATTACAAATCCTAGGGAGAGAGAGAGAGAGATGAAGAGAGAGAATGATAAATCCTAGCAGCCATGGGAGGGAGAGAAAGAGAGACTTGAGATAAACTAAGAGAGAGAATGAGTGGGATGAGGAGACAGAGGGAAAGACATAAGAGTTGTCACAGAGAGAGAGAGAGAGAGAGAGAGAGAGAGAGAGAGAGAGAGAGATTAAGAGAGAGAATGAGGTGTCTTGACTATGGCTACAGAGAGAATTAGGAGTTGAGAGAGAGAGAGAGAGAGAGAGAGAGAAAGTTTAGAGGAAAGAGAGAAAGTTTTATATAGTTACATGTTTTATATTATACTTTTAAAAATTTATCAAAGAGTGAATTTATGGTTTGCTTTAAAGGTGAGATAATATTTATATATATATTCATCTTTTAAAACTGTTAACTTTTCTTTAGATCTTGCTCTTCATTTCTCTCACATGCAGGTTTAGCCTCTACATCAAAACCCCTTCTTTTGCATATTTAAGCCTCTTAAACCCCACCACATTGAAATGAACACAGAAAAAGAAATTATTTATTGCTTTTCTTCGCTTCGACGGTTGGTTTAGCATAGATTAGATTGCCTTAGAGGAGAGACAATTCTCCAAGTTGCCAATCGAAGCCATGCTCAAATTTTTCTAGCTAGTTCCTAATCGTTGTCAGTCCCTTCGCTCACATGCGGTTTCACACTCATAACATGCTATTAAATAAGACCTTTTACCATTTACCAAGAAGTTTATCAGTGGGCAGATTGCATGAGCAGATAGCATATATCAGTGGACATATTACATGTCATGGGGCATATTGGAGCTTCATGATTATAGTAGTCATTTTATTTCATTGTAAATCTTTATTGGTTATTTTTATTGCATTTGTACAAATATTTAAGCTCATTTATTATCATAAAAAACCTTGTAAAGCTTCTAGGCTATTTTTCACATTTATTACCATATGAAGTGCCTTGTAATAAACCCAACCATCCCGACTATTCATTATTTAACGAGTATCAGTGGGCTGCATAAGTGGATATCAATGGAACAGTTTTTAATGGGTAGATTGCATCAGTTGGGTATCAGTGCACAGATATCAATGGATGGACAGATTACATGTCATCATGAAGATTGAAGCTTTATCACTAGAGGTCAAATCAATGGATGGACAGATTACATGTCATCACGAAGATTGAAGCTTTATCACTAGAGGGCATTTTATTTCATTGTAAAGCTTTATTGGCTAATTTTCTTACATTTGCACAAATATTTAAGCCTTGTAAGGCCTTCTAGGCTATTTTCCACATTTATTGCTATAAAATACTTTGTAAAGTCTGCTCTGCTATTGGTCATATTTATTGCCATATGAAGCCTTGTAGAGCCTTTTGGGCTATTTCCCACATTTATTGTATCAAGCATTGTATATTGTACTTTACTTGTATGTATCTAAATTCCTCATTATATTTTCCTATAGGATTATGGAGCAATCAACTAATGTGGGGGCTAGCCTAAATGACTCTAAGATTAGAGCATGGGTCTCTGATGTCACTTTGAATTTGAAAGGAAAGGAATATAGCCCCAATGGCTTTGGTAGGTGGACTCGATATCACATGGGCAGAAGAGCTTGGTTTCTTCATCAAAACAAAAAGAAACTCTTTCTACTTATGTCAAAAAGGAAGTTCAATGATGACGATCCATGGGATGCTACATTCTTCAAAAAAGATATGACTTCAAGCCTTGTAGTAGGCATAATGATAGAGCCAAAAGAGAATTTTATGGATATTTTCACAAAGAGTTCAGATCCTGAAGTTGGCAGTCTTCATTTTGTTGTGTCAAGGAGAGACTCAAAGACCTTTGTGATGCCTCCTCCTCAACCATCAAAGTTTCCAGAGCTGCAAAGTGCATTGGAGGCTCTTGCATATACTTGGAGCAATTTCCTAGTGTGGTGGCAAAAAGGATGCATGAAAAGATTATGTTTGAGTACTTTCAGGATGCACAATATGCTCCTCAGATTCAAGGATCTTCACATGAAGGAGATTAAGCACAGACTTTGATGCAGGGGCAAGAAGAACATGCACACTATCACAAATGTGTAGAATATGAGTGCAAACTTCTAGAGCAAGAAATGGTGGATGTCACTAAGGATGATGAAACACAAGCCTTGAGTGCACGGGAATTTAATAAAATTGAAGAAGATGAAGGTCGATCCACTGCAGTTATGCTAGAAGCTCTTGCTAGCAAACCACGACGTGAAATGCAAAAGGCTAGTACTGCAAGAGCCACGGTTCCAAGCAGTAGAAAAAGGCATCGTCCCACTATAGAGAAAGATCATGTGCATGAAAAATGGTTAAAAGAAGAGAAAGATGAAGAAGACACAGAACTTGAAGCTGAAGATGATTAGGATGAACTCACATCAATCAAAAATCTCAATCTGCATCTTAATGAAGTAGTAATAGATGATGATGTGGGATATATCTAGGGTCAAAGGACGTGGTTTGTGAATGCCAAAGATGTGGAAACCACAGCTGTCTTTACTAATAGCTGAAACCTTGATATATCCTATGCATTGCAAATATACAAGGCTTTGAGAGATGGAAAGAAACCTGTGGCAAGCAACATGGTCCTGTGTCCAATAATGTTTTGTCTAATCAAAAATAGCTTTTTGGATCAAATTACATTTATAGGGCCTACACATTTCGAGGAAACCTTTACTCGATTCTTTAAAGACACTCTTAAAAATATTCCACATGAACAAGGCCAAGAGGCACAAGGTGAGAATATGTTAAAGAAAGCAAAGAAGGAATTCCTCCTTCATTGTAGATTCCAGTCCATTGATGGTCAACATTGGGCTTATGCTTGTAATCAGATCACCAAAGAAGCAAAGGAGGTCAAAAGACTCACTTCAGAACAATTTGCAAAGATAACTTCATTCGATTGTTATCCTACAACCATCTGTATATTCAAACATGAGATCAAGTATTTGATTCAGTTTGAAAGACTTAATCATTATGTCCATGGAAAGCATAAGATATCCTTAATATCAGAGGTCTTACAGAAGGCAAGGGTTGTATGGACAACATTTGGTTCTCCAAATCCTGATTTGAAGAGAAAGGTCACAAAAGCAGACATCGACACACTCACAAACTTCTATACTTCTTTGAGTGTAGTTGTGCCTAGGGGAACTCAAGAGCGAGAAGAAAATATGACAAGCCTCAAGGTGGTGAGAGACAGATATGCCGACTACACTTCCATCATATTTCATCCTATTGAAGTGTTCAATGAGATGCTTGAAGCGTGCATTGCATGTGAGCGTGGAGAGGTGACCTATGAAGCTCCTTTGTTTGTCTCCAAAAAGTCAAAGGTAATGGATAAGAAGGAGTTAATGGCAAGGATGTGGAGGCCTATAAAGTACTTACCTGACAAGTATGCATCCATGGAAGCACAAAAAATTTTAAAGAAAGAAATGGTTTTTTGGAAAGAAAGACAAAGACCACTGCTTGGAAGAATGCATCAATGTATAGGTGAGGCGTGATGCAGTGCATAGTGCCATTAAGTATTTGCTGTCAGAGAAACAAATCCCACTTAGTCCTTGTAACATTGACTATAATGTGGTCAAGCATATAGCTTCTTTGTCAACACCCAAGGTAAAGCTATGGGCAAACAGGTTAATTAAAAAGGATGAAGATGGGTCAGAAATAGTAACCTCTTACATGAGAAAAGAAATCCCACAACAGGTGGTTGCATATGTGGAAAGATTAATCGGCAAGATAAGGATGCCGACAGATATGTACCAAAGCTTTCAATTCAATTTAGAGGTTACGTCAGAGTCTGGAAAGCTTGTGAACTTCAGGGGAGTTTTAGAAGATGACTTCATCAAGAATGAGTCAGCATGGGACAAGCCACAACTATTCTTCATCAATGAAGTTTCTAGCGATGATATCCATAACTTCATTGATAGAATAGTATATACCACCATTAGCAAAGTGGCAATTTGCAACATTGTCATTTTTCTTGATAAAAAAGACAAATAAGCCATGCAGGTTACTCTAGAGCGAGCATATTCATCAGATTTGAAGATCTATAGTGGTGTTTATGCAGCAAAGAGAGGCGAGAGAGAATGTGGCATAGCGATTCAATCTCTTGAATCATTCTTCTTATGTATGCAGAGTCCCAACCCTGATCACTCCTTACAAAAGAACATAAGAGGGAATTCAAATAATTTGAGATTGATGCTAGAAGAGCAAGATATTCCCAGGTCCATACATTATCAAAAAAACAACTATGGAAGTCCTACAAAAAGTGGGAGTCTCTTGCTTACCATGGTGGAGAATTGGCTACCAGCAGGTTGGGAGGTCACCTTGTGTAGGATGGGATATTTATTTGAGGATCTCCTCAGAAAAGGGAACTCCATAAATATTATTGAAAACAAGCATTTCATGGCCTATTTTCAGCTTCAAGCAGATCTAACCACAGGCTATGAAAAAGAGGTAGAGCACAAGGAGACTGATGACATGGATGATGACCTTGAAGATCATAATGTCCCAGTTGATGATGATGAAAAGATGGACTTACATGACCTGTTCAGAGAGAGGTTGGTGGATGGAGAAAGATGAAGATGCCTTCTTTGATAATTATGGCTCGCAGGGTTATGTAAAAAGGCCACTATGACAATACTTAGCAGTATGAACTCTCTATTTCTCAACTAAATACAATTTTTTAAATAAGATTTAAATTTAAAGATAATGAATCTAATCTCTCATATTTGTTTACAGGCAATAGAGGGAGAAGAAATGGATGAAGTCTATATGGAGGCACTCCCTTCTACTTTAGCAATGCAACCACCTCTAAATTTGGTTGAAGAATCCCATGAGCACAAGAGCTTTAAAGACACCATGGAAAAGCAGAATGACCGCAAACATAGAATACAAGCTATGACAGAGACCCATTCTTCAAATTTAGTTGCATTGGATAAAATGTAAAGCTCATTTGAAGTTAGGATCATTTTGAAACGAGAACCTCAGTATTTGAGCTTTGGTATAGAGGAGGTTTCAATCCTCTCCAATCTTTAAAAGAGGTTAATGACAATGTTATCCTGGCCATTCTCAGGTAACGTTTGTTTATTTATTGCTACTTCAATGAGCTAACATTTGTTTATTTATTTACAGTGTAGTTATATCTCAGTTTCCTAGTGCAGAATGCAAATCAATTCTATGAGCTAACATTTGTTTATTTCTTGGTGCAGTGTAGTTATTTCTCAGCTTCCTAGTGCAGTGCAGAATCATGTCTACATGCTTGATGCTCTCCTTTCTTCTATTCTTAGCTCTCCTCAAAAGACTATAGAAGATGTTTGTACCTGGTTAAGCCCTTTGAATTTAGATGGGGTGCGAGTCATCTTTATGCCTTATCATGAGGAGTAAGTATCAACTCCAACCTTATTTTTACTATTTCGTTGGCAAGTTTGTGTAAAAGAATAATCATTTTTAATCTGGTTGTGTAGCTCACATTGGAGTTTGATCACTTGGGACCTTGAAGTAAATAATTTGTGGTTTGTGAATTCAATGGAAGGCTATCATGCCAACTCCCCAAGGTAATTATTCTCTTAATATTTTTGTTACTTTCTTATTTTGTATCTTATGATCATGACATATTAATATATTTCATATGTCATGATGGACAGTGCTGCATATCGACTAGTATCTGCTGTCAGAACAACCACGGAGCAACAAGACCAAGTGGAATTCAAATGACGTCTACTAGTGGAGCAAAAAGATGGGCACAGCTGTGGGTGGAGAGTTGCCTACAACTGCATGTTGTTTCTTAGAGAGATTTTTGATTTGGAGTTACCAGTCAAAATGGAATCATATACAGAAGCCGATCTACTAGTGTTTTAGACTGAGAGTATTTAGCATCTAATTGCTACCATTGGGAAACAACCTGAAAATATGACTACATTGCAGCATGTAAAAAACCTTATCTTTATACTTGTATGCTTGTTCAAGCCTTTAATTGGGATGTGTAAATCTCATAACTTTTTTATATTTTTCTCCAAGAGAAGAGACTGAGTCTAATGAAAGCATGCTATGTTTATACTTCTGTGATTATTTAAACCTTTATTTTTATTTGGGATGTGTAAATATCATAACTTTTTAAAATTTTCCTCCAAGAGGAGGAGAGACTCACTCTAATGAAAGCATGTATGAAACCTTACTTTTTAAATTTTTGCTCCAAGAGGAGGAGAGACTCACTCTAATGAAAGCATGTATGAAACCTTATCTGAATACTTCTATGCAGTCTAATGAAAAAACCATTATTAATGTTGGAAACAACCTAAAAATATGACTACATTGCAGTATGTATGAAATCTTATCTTTATATTTCTATGCTTATTTAAGCCTTTATTTGGGATGTGTACATCTCATAACTTTTTTATATTCTTATAGCAGAAGAAGGATGTAGAAGACATAGCAAGTGAAGAAGAATACGATGTAGACTACTCTCTCAATAAGGATGAGTCATGAAAATATGACTCTATTGCAGCAGATTGGAAGTTCATTCACCGCTATGTTGTTAATTCAACAACAAGCTCATTTTTTTGAATTTGGTGAAGAAGAGATTTTAATCCTCTTGAATCCTAAGAAAGAGGTTAATGTCAAAGTCATTATAACCATCCTTAGGTTTGATGCAGCCTTTTTCTTGGCTTTACACTTTGCTTATTTTGACCAAACCCAAGAAGCTAATACATTTTTGAAATTATATAGTAATGTTATAGCAGATTTTCCTCAAAATATACAAAGAGTTTTATATATACTCGATCCTCTTATTTTAGAAGTGCTTAGCAACAAAAAAGAAACCATAGAGGATGTTTGCAAGTGGTTGAAGCATGTTCCTATGAATGAGGCACGAGTTATCTTTACAGCATATTATGAGAACTAAGCATCAAACCCTACTTGTTTTTTCTATTGCGTTGCTAGAATTGTCTCAAACATAGTAATTATTCTTTATTAATAATGCAGCTCACATTGGAATTTGGTGGCCGTGGACATCTTTGCTAAGAAGTGCTTCTTTGCCAACTCAATGACATCCATTCATGGCACTATGTTAGAGTAAGTATAGACTACACTTGTTGTCACTTCTTGACATGTAGATTAATATGCAATGCACATATTCATTGTTGTTATATGTTTTGATGTGTAGATTGGCTTGAAAGTTGGTAGGTGCTATCGACACAGTAATGTGGCAACATGACTTGGCACAACAAATAGAGTATATAACATGTCACGTATCACATCAAGAGGATAGCCACATCTATAATTGTGGATGGAGGATAGTCTACAATTACTTTTTGGTACTTGGTCAAATTTTTGAGATACAAAATGACACCACACTGTCAACATATATGAACTTGCATCTCTATGCATTTATAACATGTACCATTTGAGCAATCATTAAGGGCAACATTATGGACCCTCCCATAAGTCAAATAGATAATGGCTCAGAGGAGTGCGAAATGAATGCCATCAAAGAGTCAAAGGGGATAGAAGACCTCAACTCTACAAACATGGCTTCATTGGAAGAATTGGGAAGCTCTTTTAATGTTAGGGTTATGACTCAACATAGACCTCAGTATCTTGAATTTGGTGGAGAGGAGATTTCAATCCTCTCTAGAGCTTCAAATGAGATCAATAACAATGTTATGATGGCCATTCTCAGGTTTGATACAAACTTTTTCTCTGCTTGATAATTCAATATTTTGATTAAATCTAATAAGCTAATATTCATTTATTTGTTGGTGCAGTATAGTTATCTCACGATTTTATAGAGCCGTACAAAACCGTGCGTATATGTTGGATTCCCTCCTTTCTCCTATACTTAGCGATAGTAGAAAGACGATAGCTGATGTTTATAAATGGTTACAGCCTTTACATTTACATGGTGTGCGAGTCCTATTTATGGCATATCACGAGATGTAAGTATCATGGCAACCTTTATTTTCATCTTATAATGGCAACATTGTGTTAAATAATAATGGTTCTTAATTATTTGTGTAGGGAACATTGGAGTCTGGTGATTTGGGACCTTGAAGACAACTATTTTTGGTTTGTCAACTCGATTGCAGGCTTTCATGGCTCAGTGCAAACGTAAGTATTCTATTAATCTATTGTTACTTCTATATTATGTACCTTATGTAATAGACACACTAAGTTTTTTTAATATGTCATGATGAGTAGGTCGGTTGAGACGTTGGTATCTGCTATCAAAGAAATAGGACAATACAAAGACTCACTAGACTTCCAAAAGCATTTAGTAGTAGAGTAGGAAGATGGGCATAGTTGTGGGTGGAGAGTTGCCTATAACTACATGTTGATTTTCAAAGAAATTTTCTCACTTAAGCCATAGGTCTCATCGGAAGACTCTTTGGAGCTCAAATATTCAGAGGAGGATATACAATTGTTTAGGACTAAAATCATTCAAGACCTAATTGCTGCCATTAGAATACAACGTGCAACTGAAGCAATATCAAAGCTTGCATTTAAGGAAGAGGAGACTCAGTCTACTGTGAAAGCATTGCACACTACAGAAGAAGTAGAGACTCAGTGTACACCTACAACACCACAGCCTCCACAAGAAGCATTAGAAGAGTTGCCACAGTCTCTGCTTGCATTTAAGGAAGAGGATACTGAGTCTACTCTGAAAGCACTACATACTACAGAAGAAGTAGAGACTGAGTGTACATCTAGAGCACCACAGCCTCCATTGGAAGCATTAGAAGAGTTGCCACAGTCTCCACTAGAAGCATCACAAGAGTTGTGATGCATGTATGATGTTGTGTCTATATATATGCATGAGGAGCATATTCTCATGATGTTGTTTATTCCATGAATATTATGGTTGACATTTATTTATTGCAATGTATGAATCATGATGTGGTTTTTGTTGATTATACACCAATGGCATTTAGTCATGATATTTATATATTTATTTCATGCACACAATTTTATGATATGAATGTGTGATGATGTGATTATATGGAAATATAACCTTGTGTGATGAGAATTTTGATATGAATATGTGATGATGTAATATTTGTAATATATTTCACTCCAAAGTATCAATTCCCAATGCTCCAATCACTTAAAGTATAGCATTCCCAATGCTCTACAAAATTTTAATCAATTGGACAGTCTCCACTCACTTAAAGTAGAGAATTCCCAATGCTTCTCTCACTTTATTCCAACCCTTATCCTTACATTAGCGAACACATCGTGCCTTAGTGCACTTGTATTCTTCCATCCTAGTCCTTCCACAAATACTCTCTTATTTCTTACATCCTAGTCCTTCTGATTAACTTGTATTCATCTTGCATTTTATGTCTTCCCTCACTTTCTATCACTCTTGAAGGAGGGGCGGCTCACTGTGCATCCCTCGCTATCGCTCCCTCACTCTCCTTCTCCCACTTTCCCTCTAAGACAATGACTAGTTACTACTCGACTTCATTTACTGAACTCAAATTCTGTCTTAGATCCCTTTTGGTATGGATCAATGAAGGGAAAATCATTCGAGGAGGATATGTTATGCACATGGCTACTTGATTTGAACTCAGCAGAAGAGGTGAATATCCCTAGCTTTCTTTTTCGCTTCTTTTAATCACGTACTTCTTATGCTAACGGGTTAAATTTTCGTATAGGATATGGCACTGGCTAGAAGCTGTATTGAAAAAAATGGTGAAGATGAGGAAAGCCAAGAGAGAAAAGAAGAGTTGTTGAATGCTTACAAGTCGATAGAAGATTCAAAACAGGTTGTGAGGAGAGTCTATGAGGAGATTTGCGATGCCAGCCCTGGTTACGCATCGCCTGCAGGTTTAAAGTCTACTTGTTTTCATGAAGCCAATGCCATAGTAGGCACTTTCAAGGACATATGCTCTCTCTAATGACTTAATAGTCAAGTGATGGAAATTTAATTCCATAGAGACTTATGTGTTTTCTAAAGTAACTGTAATAGACAAGAAATGAAACTACAGTTCCACAAAGACTTTTTAGTTCTCTAATGTAAAGTTGTAATAGACAAGAGAGACAAAGATGAGATCTTCTAGGCTGAGTTAATGTAGGTGTTTTTTAACACCATATGGCTTTGAGTTATATGATCTACTTCTTGTACAAATGTGTCATGCTTTTTTTTAAATGTACTCTAGTTTTAATAACATGTCACTCCATATGATTTTTTAAAATCTTACTTTTTGTCTCTTTTAACAATGTGATGTCCTCTTTTTTTAATGTACTCTAGTTTTAATAACATGTCACGTCATTTTTTCTAATTTGATTTTTTAAAATCTTACTTTTTGACTCAAAGTTTTGTTTTATAAGAGCCTCTTTTTTTTAATGCTTTATCCAAAATTATCTCACAAAACGAATTTGGACAGTGCACTAGTCCAAAATTAATGAAATAGGTGTTATGTATGCTTTAGACATATGCTTGTTTGTTGGAAGTGCATTGATTTTGCTAAGAAGAACTTTGTGGGCTGCCCAGTTCCTTCTTTCTTTTTCACAAATCAAAAATCATATTTTGAGACTCAGATAGAGCTTGTAATCAATCCATTAAGATTGCAAATGTGTATGTTTTTAGTGTTTGTTTTCATGTACATTCCATTCACAACTCAAAAAAAGCTGGATAAAAAATGACAAAGCTCGAATGCAAAGCTCACAAAACATATCCCCCAATGTGTGATATAATTTTAAGAATATTATCTTTTCACATGGGCAAATGGAAAGGGTAGATGAGAATTTTGGGCAAGTTTCTGTAATTGTGAAGATTGTGGAGGATTCTTTCAAAGACAATACAAAAATACAATGATTGAAAAGAAATTTAAATCTTTGTAGTGTAAGTAAAACTGATCTATTGTTGTAAAGATAGATACAAAAAATGGATCATGATGATGAGTAATGTAAAAATTGCATCAAAGACACTTAAGGTTTTTTAACCACACGTGATTCTACAAAAGCATCTACATACATACATGTCCAATTAGCCATCGTAGGTGAGCATTTTGTGTGTTTTGACGTGGTTGTAGTTCATAAGGTTCAAACTCACAACCTTCACATGGAGCATCTCACCCTCCAAGCTCTAGCAGATGAGTTGAAGCATCTAGGGCATCTAGACCACTAGTTGGAACACTAGAAAATGTCTCTTGTTTAATTTTTTGATGGGAAGGTGGATCATTTTGGAAAAGATGTTGTTCATTTTTCAAAGGAAGAAACAAAAAAAGAAGAAGCCAAATGCTAGATACAAAGCTACTTCAAAGGATCCCAAGAAGCATGAATAGAAGCCTACCATAAGTGATAAAAGGTACTTGCATGAATAGAAACCTACCATATGTGAGAAATAGGAACTTGCTCTTGAGGTGCCATTGAGATAGTCCCACATTGGGGATACACATGGCAAGCAAGTAGTCCCAAAATATCTCCACGCATGTGGCAACTGTTATAGGCAATGGGGGGGTAAGTCCATAGCCATTGCAAAGTTAATCACAAAATTCCAAGGTGAAGGTGATCCCATCACCTATGTCGAGTGCTTCGACCAAGTGTGTGTTGCCTTTAGAGATGTCTCCAATGGTGACAAGATAGGAGCCTTTGGAATACAGTTGGATGGCAAGGCAAGAGTGTGGTATCGTGCTCTTAAGCCTGAAGAGAAGGACACATGGGACACCTTATGAGGGTCATTCATCTTGGAGTATTCTCCAAAAGGTCCAAAGTGGAGTCCTGTAAACCAATTGAACCAAGTCAAACATGGCAAGGATTCCTTGCGGGATTACATAGCAAAAATCAAACATCTAAATGCAAGGTGTGAGCCCCATGAAAGGCTCAGTGTGATGAGCAACTTTTACCTCAATTTTTATTGGGGTTAAGAAGTCCAAAATTGCATGACCATCTTACAGTGTTAAATATAACATCATTTGAAGCATGCAATAAAGAAGCAATCAAGTTAGGAGACAACATGAGAGAGGGCAACGAGACCATTACAACATCTATACCCTCGATCATGGGATCTGAAGACCCTGATGCAAGTTCATCATGAGTTTCTAAGGAACCATCCAAAGAAGCCAAGGAAATGAAATAAATGAGCTTACGAATCTTATAGTGGCAAGATTGAATCCTCAAACCAAGAATGCAAATCATAGAGATAACCCAGGTAATACACATTTGTATATGGTTTGGTGCAGTGTGTGCTCATCATCCATCCAACGAATGTCCAACGCTATGTGTGAGACAACAAGCCTTGTGGTGTGGACATTGTGCTAGATGCGGAAATCATGAAACATCACAATGTAGATATCCTAGAATGTTGCCCCCAGTGCAGACATAGACATATCAGCAAAGGCCACAACAACTAGCACTACTAGCTCCACCACTACAATCCACTCAGATGATGCAAGGAGGTACCAATCCTAATCCAACATCATATTGAGAATGTGCCATTACTACCACCAATAGTAGGACCTCAATCGCCTCCACCAAGAATCACTCCAGTGAATCAAGTGATGGTAGAAGAGATGTCTCAAGATTGGTTGGAACTTGATCTTCGGATCATAGAGACGTACACTAAACAACCGTTGTCCATTCAAGAGGAAAGTGAATACATGAGCTACCTCGGTCATTCACTATGTTGTTCAGGGCGATCAACATATCCCAGTATACTAGACAGTGCCAGTGAATGCTAAGGCTAGGGATATGAATAATATGACTCAAAGACCTCTGATCCAATGCTACAAATGCAATGGACCACATAAAGCAAATTAGTGTCCACAGAAGGCACAAGCGGAACAGCTTGTCCAATGCTATGATGTACAAGACCTCATTATTACAAGGATTGTCGATACATGCATAATAACGCACACCAGCTACCACTACAGTTGCTGCTAATGTTCCATTATGTAGTGGTTGTGGGCTCAAGTATCTTTAAACGCAATCATGCATATGCAAGTGAAAGTGATTGAGAGAGAGAGAGAGAGAGAGAGAGAGAGAGAGAGAGAGAGAGAGAGAGAGAGAGAGAGAGAGAGAGAGAGAGAGAGAAGGTCAAGCTAAAACTTCACAAACTCCTAAACAACAAAATAACCCACCCAAGAAGCAAGCGATTAAGTTGGGTAAGGGGAAGGATAAGGTGATAGTTCAGAGTGGTTTCGATGAAGACATAGCCATGGTAGCAACCTGAGAAACGACAGGAAGTTTAGAAATGAAGTCTAGCCAAGGAGGTAACCGAAAGGAGGGTCAAGAGAATCAAAAGAGGAAAGAGTCTCGACCAAATACACCCACGAGATTTCATGAATATCTTGATCCCATCCAGGAGAAGGAGAAGCTAGTGAAAGCTAGAGCTCTTGTGGAAGAATGTCAAGACATGCAAGTGGAAACCAGGGTGCTAGTTGACATAAAATTCCCACAACATCAAAAGTACCCAACACATAAACAACCTATCAAAATGCCTTCCATTATAGTAGAAAGGAACGAGGATATGTTGTCCAATGACAACCTTTTGCTAATGGACCGTATGTTTAAAGAAGATCCGATCATGGAAAGATTGAGACATGAGGGTCTAAACAACCTTCATGATGATATGGAAAGACAATCCGATGGCATAATAATGCTAGATGGACCGAGATATGTCACAAGACTTGTAGCATTCTTGTCCATGGAAGTCAAAATGCCGATTGCTTCATTGCTTAGGGAAAACCCAACCTTATGGCATGGCTTATCACATTGGATGAACGGCATAATAATGACAGAGATTCTTGACAAAGAGCTAAATAAGGAAGGACCAAACTTAGAGGATGACACTCTGATGGTGCCTATCAATAAGTTAGGTCAATACTTCAAAAGCGATGATTCAAACGCAGGCATTCCTATATCTTATCATCATAGGAAAGTGGAAGCTATCCTAGATGGTGGGGCAAGAGTGAGCATCATGACAAAACAATGTTGGGAGAAATGAGGAAGATTGCTCATGGAAAAAACCTCATTGATAGTCAAATTGGCAGATTGAATGACTGCAAGGCCAGTAGGGGTGGCGAAAGATCTCAAATTTTGGAATCACCTACCATGTTTTGTTTGTAGTCATGGATTTCAAAAACTTGATTGACTCATATGACATTATTCTAGGGAGACCATTTCTGAGATCAGTAGGGATAGTGCATGAACGGTCGTCAAACATGATATATCTCAAAAAAGAAACTTTAGTAACAACGAAAGAGGACTTAACAACATGGAAATTTTGTCCACTAGGTGGTAATTTATTTGCTGCCGAATCCGAAACGACAACTCAAACAACGCTTGTTAATCAGTTTGAAGCTAAGAATGAGGGAATAAAGGGAGGAGATTCTGATGAAACATGGTACGCACCTCTACCGAAACAGAGTACTTGCATAATTGGATGCATTTACTTGCAACCATTGATGTACCTGAGAAAAGAGAAACTCGCTTGGTTCGGGATGAGAGTGGCTCAAAAGGCACCGTAGTCCCTCTCAGAATGATCAACTTGGTGAAGCATGACAAGAAGCTTAGCAATGCATTACTCATAAAGCCAAACTTACATGTTAAGCCTCAAAACAATGTCATACCAACTCCACTCTACACCAAAACCAAAATGGGTGATGACAGGCTAGCATATGTAGACTCAAACCTTCAATGGTTACAATATGTACATGTGACAACAATCGATCACAAGTTCACAATGGGGGGTAGAAGAATGGAAGAGATCCTAATTCCAATAGGATCCATAAAAGTTTAAGAACTATCGTCATGAGAGACACGGCAAAACAATAGGACCATGGATGAGAAAAAAACTCAAAAATTAAGAAAATCCAAACAAGAAACTGGGAACTTGCCCAAAAAACAACATGAACCCAACCCTAAGACAACAACACGTATGGTGCCTTCACAAGGCAAAAAATCTTGATCATCTTTGCTTGATAAAGGTTCAGACAAGTCTTTGGAGAAGGAAAGCCTAAAAGATGTTCCTAAACACTTTAAATCTTACTCCATCCAAGACAGAGATATATTTTGTGAAAAGGCCAAAAGGATAGTTAACACATACGATGATGGAGTCTATGAAGGGCCAGTGAAAGTAAAAGAAGTCAATTTGGCCAAACTAGAAGAAACTCCAAAACAAGTCTTTGTGTCAGTAGATCTTACAAAAGAAGAAGAAAGTGACCTTACCGCACTGTTAAGAGAATACAAGGATTGCTTTGCTTAGTCATATGAAGACATGAGCGGGTGCCGCTAGAAGTGGAGCACCACAGGATCTCCTTAGGAGAAGACACCAGCTGATACAACAAATACCATATGATATGAATCCAAAATACGAGAGTATAGTGAAAGAGGAGATTGACAAACTTCTCGATGGGGGATTCATATATGAAATTGAGCACAATTGTCATAGTGATGAAGATAAATGGTAAGATTCGGGTTTGTGTGGACCTTAAAAAAGTCAATGCAACCACGATCAGAGATCATCACCCACCATTACCATTCATAAAACATGTGCTTGAGCAAGTAGTGGGACACGAAGCCTACAATTTCCTAGATCAATTTTTGAGATATAACCAAGTGTCCATTGATCCTAAGGACCAACACAGCCTTTGCCACCACATGGGGAGTGTTTGCGTGTCAAAAGATGCCATTTAGCTTGACCAACACCCCAGCTACATTTCAACGATTGATGAGTACAACTTTTAGAGAGGATTTGTGCATATGGCTTGAAATCTTTTTGGACAATTTGTGTGCATACTCTCGATGGTTGGAATCTAAAATATCTAAGAATGGTGTTTAACAAGTGTAGACTCTATAGGATATCCCTCAACCCACTAAAATGTCAATTTCGGGTTAAACACGGCATTATCCTAGGACATGTTGTGTCCAAGAACGGGATTTAAATAGATTACAAAAAATCAAACTGATCTTAGAATTACCCCCATCGACCAATTTTAAGGGTGTTCAAAGATTCACTAGGCATATAGGCTATTATAGACGATTCATTTACATACATGCGGACATTTCACGTCCACTGTACAAACTAGTTATTGAATTCATATGGACGAAAGAGTGTCAAAAGGCATACAATGCCTTAAAGAATGTGTTGGAAACTGCACCAATTTGAGGGCTCCAAACTGGGATCTCATATTCCATGTTTATATTGACGCCTCGAACTTTGCAATTGGATGTGTGTTAGCTCAACCGGGTGAACAAAAATTAGACCACCCAATTTACTTTGCCAACAGATAGCTCAATGAACCTAAAACGAACTATACCATGACGAAGAGAGAAGGGTTGTCCATGGTATATGCGGTGAAGAAATTTTGGCATCACCTCTTGACAAAATATGAAGAGGGGAGAGGAGAAGAGTGGAGATGAGGAGAGAGGGCACAGCTAGAGAGCACACCACAAATGACTAACTATACACTAGATTTAGTTGAAAAAATAGAATATATACAAACCCATTTAGGATTAGGGTTAGGGGATCTAACCCTTTCCTTTATAGCACTCTATAAGGTTAGTGCTATGCACATATGATCACGTGATGGTGCTATGCACACATGATCACATGATGTTGAGCGTGAACTCTCAACATCTTCCCTCAAGATCAACATCATGAAGTAGGCCTTCCCTCAAGATGATGATTCTGGGGAATCAAAGAAGGACTGAGCATTACATTCCATCACACCCCTTTAATGGGAATGTCCTTCCTGTACATCAACCAAGAGCTAGTCGATGTTTTTCAAATAGCTCTTTACCGAGTGGTTTGGTAAAGATGTCTGCAACATTCTCTTTGCTATCACAATGCTACAGTGCGATTTCACCAAGTAACACTCTTTCTCTGATGAAATGCTCTCTGACATCAATGTGCTTTGTCCTGGAGTGATATACTAGATTCTTGGCCAATGCTTGAGCCGATTGATTATCACAGTATATTGTTGTTGGCTTTGACTCATCAAAGTAACCTGTTTCTGACAATAGACTTCTGAGCCATATAGCTTCACATGCACCTGTAGTGAGTGCCCTATATTCTGCTTCAGTTGAAGACAAAGAAGCAGTTGGTTGTTTGTTTTGCAACCATAATATAGCACCTTGACCAAGGAAAAATGCATATCCCTGTGTCGATCTCCTGGTCTCATGATCTCCAGCATAGTCACTGTCACAGTATCTATGCAACCATGGATGACTTCCTCTATATTATATCCCAAACTGTCTCGTACCTTTGATGTATCTCAAGACTCTTTTGGCTGCATTCCAGTGAGACTGTTTTGGATTTGCCATAAACTGTGCTAGTGAGCTTACTACATAACAAATATCTGGCCGTGTCATTGTCAGATATATAAGAAGTCCAATGAGCTTCCTGTAGTATCTATCATTGACTGTAGGCTTTTTTGAATCTTTAGTAATTTTCAAACTCTGTTCCATGGGAGTGGCTGCAATCTTGCAATCGGCCATATGAAACTTCTTCAGGAGACTATCAACATACTTGAGCTGACTCATGAATGTGTTATCTGAATCTCTCCAGAACTCAATTCCAAGACAATAGTGCATAAGTCCAAGGTCTTTCATGTCGAACTTTGTAGATAAGTCTTGTTTCAATTTTCTGATGAAGCTATCCTTGCTTCCTATCACAATCAGATCATCTATGTACAAAAGTGCAATATTAATGTCTTCCCCTTGAACTTTGTAGTAGACAGTATGATCTGCATTGGATTTCATGTATCCTAGATCAATAAAGTACTTGTCAATTCTAACGTGCCGACTTCTGGGTGCTTGCTTTAAGCCGTATAGACTTTTCTTGAGATGGCAAACCTTATTCTCCTTTCTTGGTTCAACATAACCTGCTGGTTGATGCATGTAGACTTCCTCGTCTAGATAACCATTGAGAAATGCATTCTTGACATTGAGCTGATACACATTCCATTTGCTGAGTGTTGCTAGTGATATCAAGAACCGTATGGAATCCATCTTTGCTACTGGAGCATAAGTCTCATCATAGTCCTGACCATAGTGTTGTGCAAATCCTTTTGCAACTAGTCTGGCTTTGTATCTCTGAATGCTTCCATCTGGATTGTACTTCACTTTGTATACCCATTTGTTTGCTATGGCCTTCTTTCCTAGTGGAAGGTCACATAATTCCCAAGTATTATTCTTATACAAAGCATCCATTTCTTCATTCATAGCAGTTTGCCATTCTGGCTTGTGTACTGTGTCTTCAAAGTACATTGGCTCTTCTGTAGCCATGATGGTAGTCATAAGAGCATAGTTGGTGGTTTTCACTTGAATTGCTTTTCCTTTTTGAGCATATGTCAATTTGGCTAGAGGTCTGCTTTCCCTAGTAGACCGTCTGAGCTATTGTGGCTCTGCTTGGGGTGTTGCTGGTAATTCTTGCTCTTCTTCATCAACCTGTTCTGTAGATGACTGTGAAATCGATGCTTCTATCTCCTGTGTAGGTGAGGTTTTCCATTCTGATTCCTCATCAAATATTACATCTTTGGAGATAATGGCCTTGCGGTTGATGGGATCGTACAATTTGTATACTTTGCTTTCTTCACTGTAGCCAACCATGATGCATTTGCGTGATTTCGCATCCAATTTCCTACGATGATCATGATGTATGTGGGCATATGCTATTCAACCAAATATGCAGAGATGCCCAATGTGTGGCTTTTGTCTAGTGAATGCTTCATAAGGAGTCATACCCTGTATCAGTTTGGTAGGAAGCCGATTAAGCAAATATTTTGTTGTGGCTATTGCTTCTACATAATACTGATTCGGAAGATGTTTTTCACTAAGCATTGCTCTAGCACTGTCTGCTAAATTCCCATTCTTCCTTCCAGCTCTTGCATTCTACTAAGGAGTATCTACACATGTGAATTGTCTTCGAATGCCATGATTTTTGCAAAAGTTCATGAATGCTAAAGACATGTATTCACCTCCTCTATCTGATCTCATGAGCTTGAATTCTTGAAATCTGGAAAACACTTTAGATTTCTCTTTCCGAAAGTAGACCCAACAATATCTACTATAGTCGTCGATGAAAGTCAAGTAGTAAAGTGAACCATTGATGCTGCAGGTCTGGGCATAACCCCCTACATCTATATGTATCAAATCAAGAATACCTCGTGCACGAGAGGTACTTCTGACAAAATTGGTTCGCTTTTGTTTGCCGAAGCAGCATGTTTCGCAAACCTTTCCAAGAAATTGTAGCTTCATAATTCCAATCGCCATATTCTGATTCTTGAGATCTAACAAGTAATTGAAGTTGACATGACCATATCTCTTGTGCCATTTTGCAAATAGTGGCATCTGTTGCAGTTAAGCTGACATGGCATGCTTATCTGGTACTATAGCTAGCATTTTGTATAAGTGTCCTTCCTTAACACCTTAAGCTACTAGCTGACATCTTTTGAATTTGTCTCTGATAGTGCATTCATCATCGTCGAAGATGACTTTGTAATTGTGTTCCATCATTTGACCTACTGACGAGTTTTTGTTGAGTTTTGGAACATAGAGCACATCTTTCACCAATCCTTTCGTACCGGTGAAATTGTTCATGGGGATAACACCTATCCCTTGAACTGGATTCGGTGTATTGTCTACTGTGTAGATGACATTTTTCTGTCCTTCTAATGGTTTCATTTCTGTGAACCATTCCTGATGATTTGTCATGTGAGATGATGCACCGCTGTCGATGTACCAAGGATCCTGTTCCACTTAGTCGACTTGATAGCTGTAATCCTCTTTGGCATTGAAATCAGTGTCTGAGTACACTGTCTGAGTACACTGTATCAGTTTGATGCATTTCCTCGCTTGCAAGAAACATATTTCCATGTACATTTGCAAAATGACTGTGACTAGAATGTCCACCACGATGATTTCCTCTACCTCGAGAATTCCCTCGGATTGACCGCCTTGGTCGTACTACTTCTTGCGGCAATCTCTTTCATAGTGTCCAAACTTGTGACATTAGTTACACTAAATCTTTGACACATTGGTGGATGCATTCTCTCGTCCTTGGAATCTTTCTCGATTGGAATGATTTCCTCTTTGCTGATTCTGATGTTGCTGAGGATGATGCTGATGCTGATGTTGATGTTGACTTTGATTTTGTTGCTAATGATGACCACTTTTTTGGTATGATCTACCTCTACCTCTGCCTCTGCCTCTGCTTCTGTTTGAAGCTGTGAATGCCTGATCATTAGACTGACCTTTACGTGCTTGAATGGCTTGAGTCCAAAGTTCTTCACCAAGTAGAACTGACTGAAGTTCTTCCAGTGTCAGAATTTGCCGTTGGATGACAATACTCTGGACTAGATTATCGTATTCCTCTCCTAGTCCACTCAAAATGACTTGAACCATTTCTGTGGGGTTCATGGTTTCTCCTGGTGCTGCAAGTTGATTGTTGTAGTCTTTTATGCAGAGTACATAAGCATGACCGGTTTCACTATTGTTGCAGAAACTCTGGTTTATTTGGTTTCTCAAGGTGAGAATCCTAGATGTGTTCTTGGACTCGTAGAGAGCTGCAAACATATCCCATGCTTCTTTCGATGTCTTGACTGTGTTGAGCTGTCCTAGCATGACATCTTGCACATTCTGCTTGATCAAGTGATAGGCATACTTGTCTTTCTTATCCCATACTGCCTGAGCTCGGGCAATGGCAGGATCTGCTAATGGTGCGAAAATTGTTTGAGTAGATGTAGATCTCGTTGTTGGTGTTGTGACAACAGATGGAGTAGAGCTACTTCTGGCTGGATTGTCCAATGGTCTAGGTGAAAGAGGAGATACATGGAAGCACTTTTATAATGACGGGTTGATTACTAAGGAGTAGTATATCCGAGCTACTAAAGCATCCCTCGAGGTATTTGAAAGTAATTAAATAACGTCAATATTATAAGTAAAGATTTGATTTTTCATACATTGATATATGTTGTCCCTTGTTTATAGGGCCTTGCACAAGAAGACGAGGAAGGAGGTGGAGAAGGGAGCGCAGAAGGGAGCGTAGAAGGGAGCGAGGAAATGGAGAACTTAGATTAGTCGTAGAAGTAGTGCTAGCTACTCTTTTTTGTACTTAAAGCCACTTGCTTGGCTTCTACCTCTTGTATATACACTCCTCTTATTTTTGGTACTTGAAGCCATAGGACATGGCTTAGCTTCGTGTTATATGTACATACAAGCACTTTTTGAGCTTTCAATTTTCTTGTGCAACGTTCTATCAATTAATGCCTTGTGAACTAAACGTTTTGGAGTTGTAATGTTTTATTTGGGATTGTAATTGTTGTCTATAGACGTGCTTGCAAGAGTGCTAATTAAAATGCAATTGGTTGTAAGAATTGAATTACACAATGTGGAAATGGGATTCTTGTAACTACATAGCATACACAACATACACAGCATTCTATAAATTTAAAAAATATTATGTAGCGCATCTATCAGGGCGTCTATAAATGCGTCTATATACGCATCTATCTGTTTGAGGAGAGTCTATTTGCATGTCTATAAAAGCGTCTATAAGACCGTCTATAAATGCATCTATTAACGATGCGTCTGTCTATTTTTTAAATTTTCTAGCAGAGCGTCTATTTACGTGTCTATGTGCGCATCTATACGCACATCTATTTGCTATATAGATGTGCCATTAGACACGGGTCTCTAGACGTGCAAATAGATGCACTCGTAAGTTTTTTTTAAAGTTCAGTAAATGCGTCTGTGTGTGCGTCTATAGGTGCTTTGTCTTGTTGTGCGAGATGCTGGTCCCTTACAAAACACATTTTACAAAGAAAACGGTGCCTCAAGCTTTAACATTTTTGAGAGGTCACCGCATACACATATTGCTTTAAAAAATGAAAATTTAGCGGTTTGCATAAATTCCCCGACCAAAATTTCCAACTTGCCAAAATGGTGAAGTCAGGATGTGACGTTGCTCCGGGCCAATCTTTCCAACCCACAAGCAACATCAAATTTGGAAGAGGCCCCCTTGGCCGGATTTGCCTTTGAATCCCACATGTGAGTGGAATAAGCCAAGCATCACCAAGCCAAAATTTCCACCCCACTTCCAACATTATATCATGCAATGACGTTGCGTTGGGCCAATCTTTCCACCCTGCACACACCATCAACTAACCACTTGCCACCTGTCCAAGTGAACCAACGTACTCTCCTGGCCAAAACTTCCAACCTGCCCATAGCAAGATATGCCCTGACAGCTTGGTCTTTCTTTTTGCACCTCTCATCTCCATTGGCTTAGGCAATAAGCCCAAGTAACAAGGAGGAAAAGATTTTGAGCCCATGCTTGGACTCGTCTTTGACTCTTCTAGTCAGATCATGACGTTAACACACCACTTCCATTCTTTCCATGCATCTTGCCCTTGGGGCGGTCACTCATCATATGTAACCCTATCACGTGAGTTCAACAGAAGGATTTTTTTTATTTCTAAAATTTACAGAAATAAATATACATAAGGGACTATTTAAAATAGTTTTGGAAAAAATTTACAGATCTGTATAGAAAAGGGGTACATTTTATTAATGAAATTTTTTACAGATAAGGGACTTTAAATATAGGCCTTGAACGCACGTGATATAGAGGGTTTATACATAGTGACCCCCCCGAGATCTTGCCATGTTGACTTGGAATATTCATGCATAACCCAAGAGAGAATTTTGTGTTTTGGGAGAACATGACGTGCGCTTTGCCGTTTTCTTCACCCTTCATGCCACTTCTCTTCCTACCCCTCTTCTTCTCATCCTCACCCATTCTACACAAGTCCTTCCACCTCGCTGTGGCTCCTTCTCACCACGTTCTGAGAGTGCTCTCAACGGAAGTAAGAACGGAAGAGGGAGAGAGAGAGAAACAGAGAGCCACACAAGTTTTGGTGGGTGCAGAACCACCCTAATCTTCTTTTTCATTCATTTATATATGTGTTTGAGTATTGTACATAACTGGGGTTAAGGCACAGTGACCTTTAACCCCCACAACCTCCCACTTAAAGGACAATGTGCCTTTAAGGGAGAACAACCCCTGAGCATACTATCCAATGCCCATCAATACACGACAATACTCAAACCGCTGACTAGGTAGACTCTTCATCAGCATATCTGCAGGGTTATCATCTGTATGAACCTTGACAAGCTCTATGCGCTTGTCCTCAAGTACCTCCCTGATGAAATGGTACCTGACCTCAATGTGTTTGGTCTTTGCATGAAAGACCGGATTCCGTGCTAGCTGAATAGCACTCATGGAGTCACTATGTAATGTCGGTACACCTGTATGAATCCCCAAATCTCCCACTAGCCGATCAAGCCATATAGCCTCCTTGCAACCCTCTGTGGCTGCAACATACTCAGCCTCTGTGGTAGACAAAGCAATGCACTTCTATGTGCGAGACATCCACGACACTGCACCACCTGCAAAGGTGAACACATAACCAGAAGTGGATCTCCTACTATCCACATGCCCTGCATAGTCTGAATCTGTGTACCCAAGTACACGCATGTCTCCTTTACCAAAGCAAATGCACATCTCCTTGGTACCCTTCATGTACCTCATGATGCACTTAACTGCCTCCCAATGCCTCTTTCCTGGATTAGCCATATACCGGCTAACAACTCCCACTGCAAATGCAATGTCTGGTCTAGTAGCTATCATAGCATACATAAGACTCCAACCGCTGATGCATAAGGAACCTTGGCCATCATGGCCCTCTCCTCATCTGATTTGGGACTATCTGTATGACTCAGTTTTACATATGGAGGCAATGGAGTACTCACTGCCTTCCCCCCCTCCATATTGAAACGTTGCAATACTTTTGTAACATACTCTTTTTGTGAAAGCCAAAGGAGTTTCCTACTCCGATCACGCGTGATGCGCATACCAAGAATATGACCTGCAAGTCCCAAATCCTTCATATCAAAGGCCTCATGCAACTTGGCCTTTAATGCATCTAGCTCATAAGTATTCTTGCTAGCCAATAGCATATCATCCACATATAGTGCCAAGATTATCAGGCTATTATCCTTAGCCCTTTTAGTGTAGAGGCAGTGATCAATTTCACTCCTTCTGAAACCCTGGGACCGAATGAAAGCATCAAACTTCTGATACCATTCTCTAGGTGCTTGCTTAAGACCATAGAGACTCTTTTTCAGCTTGCAAACTAAATGCTCTTTGCCCTTTTCTTCAAATCCTTCCGACTGAACCATGTAAATTTCCTCATGCAAATCCCCATGCAAGAAAGCTGTCTTGACATCCATCTGCATAAGCTCCATATCCTCTGCTGCCACTAGTCCAAGCATGCATCTAAGTGTGGTCATCTTCACAACTGGAGAGAATATCTCATCAAAGTCCACACCCTTCTCTTGCTTGAACCCTTTAGCAACCAAGCGGGCCTTGTACCTAGGCACATCATCACCTGTGACCTTCATTTTGTAGACCCATTTACATGGCAATGCTTTCTTTCCATGTGGCAAAGAAACCAAGTCCCAAGTCTTATTCTTCATAAGTGAACTCATCTTTGATTGCATAGCATACTCCCACTTGCGTTGATCCTCACGCATCATAGCCTCTTTGTAGCAAGAAGGCTCCCCGCAATCAGTAAGCATCACATAGTCTACCCCTGGAACAAACCTATCAGGCGGTCTAGACACTCTAGATGATCTTCTCAAGGGCATTTCAGCTTGCTGTCCCACTTGCATATCAGCCACATTTGGCTCATCATTTCCACCAATAGATGATCCATCATCTACCCTTGATTGTATACCTGTGGGAGTACTTGGTGGTACCATTTCTTGCACATTTGGTGCATGGAAAGCTTGCTGTCTATCAACATATGCAGGTGGATTCACATCCTGGAAAGTGATTCTCCTCATTTCCACATCCCTCATGGGTGCCTTATGCATCTTCTTCTCATTGAAGACCACATCATGGCTGCGTATGATCTTCTTTGCTTCTGGATCCCAGAGACGATAGCCCATCTCTCCACTTTCACCATAACCTAGAAAGATGCATTTCCTAGACTTAGGATCTAGCTTCTTTCGAAGCTCTTTTGGCACATGTGCATATGCCTCACACCCAAATATATGCAAATGAGAGTAAGAGGGCTTCTTGCCACTCCATGCCTCTTCAGGAATACCACCATCCAAACTCTTACTAGGTGATCTATTGATCACATGCACTGCAGTCTTCATTGCCTCAGCCCAAAAACCACCAGAAAGACTTGCATTGGAAAGCATGCATTGCAACCTTTCTTGAATGGTACGATTCATCTTTTCTGCAACTGGATTTTGCTCTGGAGTACGAGGGGATGTGAGCTCCCTCTTAATCCCACGTGTATCACAGAAATGCTGAAAGTCATGAGAGAGATACTCTCCACCATTGTCAGTCCGTAGGCATTTAAGCATTCTACCTGACTGATTCTCAACCAAGGCCAGCCATTTCTGAAATACCTGGAATACATCACTCTTCCAAGCTATAGCATAAGCCCACACTTTCCTAGTTGCATCATCAATGAATGTCACATAGTATTCAGCCCCGCCTAATGACCGTGTAGGCATGGGACCACATACGTCTGAATGCACCAAATCAAGCATTTCAAACTCTTTCTTTCCGCTTCTTTTATGGGCTGATTTAGTCTGCTTCCCATAGAGACAATGCTCACAAAATTCAAAATCAGAGAAACTCAAATGCGGTACATAACCCAAACGGCATAAGAGTTTCATTCCATTCTGGCTCATGTGCCCCAACCTGCAATGCCATAGAGAAGTGCTTGGCTGCTCGGTTATTGCAACAACATGATCAAATACCCCTGATACATGTAAGGGATACAAAGTCCCACACTTGGCACCCCTGGCCAAAAGCATAGAGCCCTTTTGAATTTTCCAACTTTGAAAGCCAAAAGTGGTGTGAAAACCAGCATCATCTAGCTGACCCACTGAAATAAGACTCTTGGTCAGCTTAGGCACATGTCTCACATGTTTCAAAACAAATGCAGACCCATTTGCAAAAGAAAACTTTATGTCACCTGCTCCCACTATGTCACATGCATAGTCATTTCCAAGATGCACACAACCTGTCTTTCCACTATCATAAGTGGAGAACCATTCCCTATGGGGAGTAACATGGAATGAAGCACCAGAATCCAAAATCCAATCCTGGGAATATGCAGCAACTCTGTAGATAAAGTAGACATGAAGAGAACATCATTGTCACTATCATGTGTGACTGCATTGATCTCCTCGATCTTCACTTTTCCTTTGTCCTCCCTTGGACTCTCTTCCTTTTGATTTGCACCCCAATTTGCATTCTTTTTCTTATCCCTTTGCTCTCTTTTTAGCTTGTAGCAATCCTTTTTCATATGGCCCTTCTTGCCACAGTGGTAACACTCAATGTTCCATGCCTTGGATTTGCTACGAGACTTCCCTCTTTCTTGGGACTTCCCCCTGAACTGTGATCTGCCCCTTTGCACATTTAAGGCTACATCCTACTTGTTGCCATCCATAAACTTCCGTCTAATCTCCTCGGCCAACAAGCTACCCACAACATCATCAAATTTCAGTACTCCACCAGGTGCAGAGTTACTGACAGCTGTACGGAAGGTATCCCATGAGGATGGCAATGAACATAAGAGAAATATTGCCTTAGTCTCTGCATCAAAATTCATTTTCTGAGCCTGAAGCTGGCTGAAAATAATATTGAATTCATTCAAATGAGAAGCAATGGAGACCCCTTCCTTCATTTGCAGCTCAAACAACCTCTTCATGAGGTAAACTTTATTAGAGGCAGTTTCCTTCTCATAAGTGGCACACAGTTTCTTCCACAAATCTTCCGTAGTCTGCTCATTTACTACTGTGAAATAAACTGACTCTGCAAGATGAAGTCTAATAGTAGACTTTGCTAATGCATCCAACTCATTCCAATCATCCTCAGACATATTTGCAGGCTTAGCTTCAATCCCTGCCAAGGGTTTAATCTACTTCTTTTGAATAAGCACATCCCTTATTTGTTCTTTCCACAAAGAAAAGTTTGTCCCATCAAACTTTTTAATGCTGAAAAACTCCTTTTCAGACATGGAAGAGGATGCCATGATGCAAATAAAGCAAAATCCCAAATGCTAGTGCCTGCAAGAGAGAATCACAACAAATACTAGGTGCACCCAAATGTGTATGCCACAATAGACTGAAATATCACCAAAGCTCAAAGCTCAAAGCATCTGACTCATGTGCATATACTATGCTTCCATATGAGCAAATCTGGCCCAAAAGAAAATGCCAATAAGTGCCAAATGACTCAAGCATAAACACTGTCCACTAGCATATGCATCAATAATGTCTCATCCAAGAGAGCATAGCACTATCAGTGCGTCACCTGCAATGTGTCAAAGCTGTCCCTCAGCATAAAATAGCATCCATGTGCAAAGCGTCCATAAAAAATAGCATCCCACAAGGCAATTTGGGCCTATCAGCGCATCCAACAAGGACCGCAATGCATCCAAATGGCCTATAAATCATCCATTGCAACCCAATGCATACCACGAATGAGCGCACACTGCTCAAACTGCAACCAGAGTGATCTGCATAAGGTATGCTCAAGAAATCATAGTCCCACGGTAATGAGCGCTACTGAAAATAGAACCTGAGATGCTTCAAAACATGGGCGCCATTGCATAATCGGACTCAGCAAGAAAATATGCAAATATCTCTCTTCTGCCAGAACTCCAAAATCACAACCGATGAATGAGAAATGGGAGTCAACACTTATCCACTGCCATGTGGCATAAATCTAAGGTTTCAAAACCTTAGTATGAAAAATGCATAACAGAGAGACGAAATCGAATACACAGAGATTTATAACTCTGAAAATCCTTCACTGAATCGCGCAAGAACTGATAGGTAGGGGTTTTTGGGCATCCGGAACGCAATGGGACAGACGGTTTTGGAAACCGTGGCCTCAATCACTGGGTCCAACACACGGACTGAAAAACGTTTTTGGAAACAAAGCTATCTGTAAACTCCACCAGAGTGCGAATGATGAGCAACATAGAAGTTTTAGGACCTCCTGAGTCCACCGGAACTGACAGATCTGCAAATGGTTGCTCCAAACTTGAGTTCCAACACCCGGTCAAAAAACGCAAGAATTGACACAGTGAGTCAGAAATCCACTGAAATGATCTCAGATTCAAGAATGAAGGTGTTTCCAAGCTCCTGAAGTAATGTGGACACCAAAAGCAAGCAATAGTTGCCTCTACAAGTCAATACGGAGTCTCTGTCATCGAACGGAACAGGGAAAAGCTCAAAAAACGACTTTTTCTTTGAAAACTCTTAACAGGCTCTCAAAACCACTTCGCAAAGCCAAAGTGACTTTTCCAAATGTTCCTCCAAGGTCTTTGCACACTCAGATGCAAGTAAAGTCACCCACAAAGCTTCCCACAGAGCTTCTCCTTCCTCCCACAGAGCTGCTGAGCTTCTAAGCATTCACGCACGCTAAGCTAGATCACCCGGGCTCTGATACCAGTTGAGAGTGCTCTCAACGGAAGCAAGAACGGAAGAGGGAGAGAGAGAGAAACAGAGAGCCACACAAGTTTTGGTGGGTGCAGAACCACCCTAATCTTCTTTTTCATTCATTTATATATGTGTTTGAGTATTGTACATAACTGGGGTTAAGGCACAGTGACCTTTAACCCCCACACGTTCTTCTTTTGAACACTGCACCTGATTGTTTTTGTCTTGCATCTTCTTTCAGCTCCCCAACCTAGACCCATTCTCCTCTTTGTCTCTTCATCTTAGCCCTTCTTGACCTCATCCTGCATCTTCTTCTACTCCCTTGGCCTACGCCTCACCCTGCACGTATGCATCCACCTTCCACCTCTTTGTCTCACCTTGCCCTCTTCTTCATCCACCATTTCACCCTGAAACCTTAGCCTTTGGGTGGATCTCTTCATCCTTCCCGCCATTCTATCTTGCCCTCTTCTCCTTCCGCCGTTTCCTCTTCATGCCTTGGCCTAATCACACGTCCCTTCATCCCCTTAATCGTCACCACCTTCTTCCTTTCTTCCTCCTCACAACTTTGCCTTTGCGCTATGGCCTCACTTCGCATCATGCCTCTCCGTCTACCTAGACTTGCACCTATTCTTGTTTTCACCCCATGCAACTCCACCTCGCCGTTTTCCCTTTCCACCTCGACATCTCTTCTACACATGCCTTTGCGTTGCCACGAGCTTCTAATTGATTTCTTGACGTTGCCCTAGTGGCGTTCCTCTTCTTCATCCCATGGCTCCACTTGCCACTACATTGCGCCTTGTGTGCCTCTCTCTTGAACATGTTCACCATTTCCCGCACCTTGTGCACCATCTTGTCCTGTCACCTGTCTGCTGTTTCTCATCACTTGTCCACCACATGTGCCTTGTGTGCCTAACCTTATCACCTATGCTCCCTTACCACCATTTCCACCTTGTGCACCTACCTGTTTCACTCCCATGCCTATCGCGCCTTCCTTGGTCACCTCCATGCCTTGTGCATTTTTCATACTTCCCTTTGCACCTACCATGCCACTTGGTATTGAACCTGCACCTTCTGTGCTCCTCATCACAACCTCCCCACCTTGAGCATTTATTTGATTTGCCTTTGGTATGACGACACTGCTCTTCTTTTCCTCCGTGCCTCCCGCACCTCTCGTGCCTATTGTCTCCGTCACCGTGCCTTTGAACTCCGTGAATATGTTTCGCGTGCCTTTGGTCTTCACCACGCCTATAGTGTCTTGGGGGTTCACACCTCCCGCACCACTTGTCTTCACCGACACGCCTCCTGTGCCATTGCCTCCACACCTCGTGCCTTTCGCGCTATTCACTATGCATCTCACACCTCCTGCATCATTCACTATGCATCTCGTGCCTCGTGCATTGTTCACTCAGGGCTTTGCACCTTCCGTTCCACCCACTTGGGGCCTCGCTCTACTGTGCCATTCTTCACACCCGCACTCCTCACGAGCTGTGTCCACCTTGTGCTTCGCACCATCTTGGGCCTCGCTTCTTCTGCACCCGTTTACCAATCATCTCACTCAAGATGCACCTTGCACTCCCACGACAAGGTTCCGCTTCCCTGCCTCCATTGGTCATCCCTTTTGTCTCTTTGCCCACCGTTCTAGATCCATGCACACCTAGCTTCAAAGCCTCTCCCAAGGAACACTGGTTTCCCCTGGTTAATGGGTAGAACATATCCACATCTTCCCCACCTAAGACTTTCAACTCGTCATCCGAGTATGACCCATCTGAGTCCTCCAGTCCAATTTGCCGCGATCCACTAGGCTTGCCTTTCCCCTTTCTGCTTTGGCCTTCCACCATCTCTCACTCCACTTGCGTCGTTTTTTCCTCCTCCAAGTCCTCATCTTCACTTTTACTCTTTGAGCTGCTCTCCGACTCACTCGCCATTTCATCCTCTGTTTCACTCCCGGACTCCTCAGTGCCGTTCTCCAACTCCTTCACATAGAGCTCCATCACCAGCTTGAACATGACCATGAACTTAGGGTGCCACCTAGCTATCTCACCCTTGGTGTCATACCACTGCACTTGCCGTTCCAAGTACCCCATGTCCTTGCTTAGGAGCACATTCACCCACTCTGTAACTGCCCCCATCATGTCCACTGTGGCTTCCATCTCTAGCTTTCCACTCTTCATCGCTCGTAGTATTGCCTCCTTTCGATGTGCATAAGATTGACTTCGCCTGTTACATGATGCCATACCTTGGTACAGGATCTGCCTCAAAGGCCTGCGACACCTTGAGGTTTGCTTTGATACCAAGTGTAAGGGATCAACATCTCAAACTTAGTCTCCGAGTCGTGGCACCTCACATCAGACCCGTTACCAAGTCCCAACCTCCCTTAATGTCTTTGTTTTGATGCCATAATCCCCTTATGTGTAGTGTTAGCTGAACACAATGCCTGGCACGGGCCACGGCAGTCCAATATCCCACTGCACCATGCCCCACTCAGCAAGCCCTTAGGCTTCATGGTCTTTGGTCTTCACAGTCACACGGGTCACCAAGTTCCCAGGAATGTCCACCACGCAATGTCTTGATCAGCCCACATTTCCTTCTTAGTTGGTGGCCTTTATATGGGTCAACACGCTTCACCCTTTTGGGCTCACCATGAGTCTTGGGTTGTTACCCAATAGTTCACGATTTATACAATGATATGGAGAACAAACATCGCCCTCACCGTTCCCCACTCACTTTCACGTGCACTCAACCCGTCCCACATTTTTCTTTCCCATGCGTGTGCTTCAATGTGCACCACAAGATCACAACCCTTAAGATGGCATGATGACGTTACTTCCAAGATGGTACTAAATGGAGTGCCAAACGGTCACTAGAATGCGCTTGATTGCAATAGAAAGTATGTCCAAGCAAGAGGGAACATAAACGGTCACTAGAATGTGCTTGATTGCAATAGAAAGTATGTCCAAGCAAGAGGGAGCATAAATGGCCACTGATGTTTCCTCATTGAAATCAACCTCGCATTTGAAGCTAGGTGTTCATGGATCTGGAACGGCAGCCAAAGAGACAAAAAGGATGACCAGTGGTGGCAGGGAAGCAGAACCATGTCGTGGCAATGCGAGGTGCATCCCAAGTGAGACGACTGGCAAATGGGTGAGTTGGGGTCCAACCAAGGTGATGGGTGGCACAAAAGGCACGAGGACCAGGATTGTGCAAAGCACAAGGTGGACGCAGCTCATGAGGAGTGCCGGTGTGAACGACAGCACAGAAGACATGAGACCCCAAGAAAGTGGCATGGAAAACGTGAAGCCTCGATTGAACGGCACAAGAGGTGTGAGATGCAAAGCGAATGGCGTAGGTGGTGTGAGATGCATAGTGAAAGGCGCCAAAGGAATGAGGTGTGAAGGCAGTGGCACAGGAGGCGCATTGGTGAAGACGGGTGGCATGAGAGGTGTGAACCCCCAAGATGCTAAAGGCGTGGTGAAGACCAGAGGCACCAGAGGTGCAATCACGGAGTCCAGAGGCACGGTAATAGAGAAAAGAGGCACGAGAGGTGCAAGAGGCGCGGAAGAAAAAAAGAGCAGTGTCGTTGTACCAAAGGCAAATCAAATAAATGCTCAAGGTGAGGAGTTTGTGATGAGGAGCATAGGAGGTGCAGGTCCAAGATCAAGTGGTGCAGTAGGTGCGAACGCAAGGCCATTGCCGTTCCTCTTCTTTATCCCAAGGCTCCACTTGCCACTCCACTATGCCTTCCATGCCTCTATCTTGAACCTGTTCGCTGTTTCCCATGCCTTGTGGGCCTCCCTATCCTATCACCTGTCCACCGTTTCTCATCACCTATCCACTGCATGTGCCTTGAGCGCCTAACCCTGTCACCTGTGCTCCCAGCTTACCACCATTTGCACCTTGTGCACCTACCTATTTCACTCCCACATCTACTGCACCTTGCTTGGTCACCTCCATGCCTTATGGGTTTTTTAAACTTCCCTTCGTGCCTACCATGTCACTTGGTCTTGAACTTGCACCTCCTGTGCTCCTCATCATAGCCTCCTCACCTCAAGCATTTACTTGATTTAACTTTGGTACAACAACTGCTCTTCTTCTCTTTCGCACCTCCTGCACCTCTCGTGCCTTTTGTCTCTGTCACCCTGCCTCTCGTGCCTTTGGACTCCGTGATCGTGCTTCTCCTGCCTCAAGTCTTCACCATGCCTATAGCATCTTAGGGGTTCGCACCGCCTATCTTCACCAACATGCCTCCTGGGCCACTACCTCCACACCTTGCGCCTTTCACGCCATTTGCTATGCATCTCACATGTCTCACACTGTTCACTATGCATGTCGCGCCTCCTGCGCCATTCACTCGGGGCTTCGCACCTTCCGTGCCACTCGCTTGGGGTCTCGTGCCTTTTGTGCCATCCTTCACCTCGGTTGGACCCCAAGTCACCCGTTTGTTGATTGTCTTACTTGGGATGCACCTCGCACTCCCACGGCACGGTTCCACTTCCGTGTCTCCACTAGTCATCCCTTTTGTCTCTTTGGCTGCCATTTCAAATCCGTTTCCCCTTTCTGCTTTGGCCTTCCACCATGTCTCACTCCACCTGTGCCGTTTTTCCTCCTCTGAGTCCTCATCTTCACTTTCACTCTTCAAGCCGCTCTCTGACTCACTTGTCGTTTTGGCCTCCGTTTTGCTCCTGAACTCCTCTGCGTTGTCCTCCAACTCCTGCACATAGAGCTCCATCACTAGTTTGAACATGACCATGAACTCACGGCACCACCTGGGGCTCTCACCCTCGGTGTCATACCGCTGCACTAGTTGTTCCAAGTACTTCATGTCCCTGCTTAGGAGCACGTTCACCCACTGTGGAACTGCCCTCATCACGTCCACTATGGTTTCCATCTTCGGCTTCCCACTCTTCATCGCTTGTAATATCGCCTTCTTCCCATGTTTGTAAGATTGACTTCGCCCATCACGTGATGCCATACCTCGATATAGGATCCGCCTCGAAGGCTCATGACACCTTGAGGTTTGCTCTCATACCAAGTGTAAGAGCCCATAGCGTTTGGACTTAATCTCCAAGTCGTGGCACCTTACGTCGGACCCGTTTTTGAGTCCCAACCTCCCTTAATGTCTCGGTTTTGATACCACAATCCCCCTTATGCATAGTGTTAGCCAAACACGACCCTTGGCATGGGCCATCCACTAAATATCCCACTGTACCATGCCCCATTGGGCAGCCCTTAGGCTACATGATCTTTCGTCCACAGAGTCACGCAAGTCACCAAGACCCTAGGAACGTCCATCACGCAATGCCCTGATCAGCCCACGTTTCCTTCTTGGTCGGTGGCCTTTACAGGTCAGCATGCTTCACCCCTTCGGGCTCACCTCGAGTCCTGGCTCAGTACCCAACAAATCACGGTTTATACAATGATATGGGGAACAAAAATGTCCCTCACCGTTCCCCACTCACTTTCATGTGAACTCAACCCGTCCCATGTTTTGCTTTCCCGTGCGTGCGCTTCAACGTGCACCACAAGGTCACAACCCACAAGATGGCATGATGACGTTACTTGCAAGACGGTACTAAATGGAGTGCCAAACACGGTGGCTAAAATGCGCTTAATTGCAATAGAAGATATGTACAAGCAAGAGGGAGCATAAATGGTCGTTGACGTTTTCCTCATCGAAATCAACCTCACATGAGAGAGCACTATCCTCCATATAATAGTGGCTGGCCGCTAGGCACCGCAGCGCCTCCCTTTGCCATAGAACACTCTGAACACACACGATAGGTCAACCCTAACGTTGACTTTCGTTACAATAGTGGGTGGCCACTAGGAACTGCGGCGCCTCCCTTCGCCATAGAACACTCTGAACACACATGGTAGGTCAACCCTAACGTTGACTTGCCTTACACACTCCCCCGTTCAAAAGAATTAAAGGGAGAGCATAGCCGTGGACTATACACAAAAGCCTAGCCTCACTAAGGTGACTTGAGTGAGTGGACACACAGACATACAAAAGCCTAACCCCGATCTACGAACATCTCGAATGAGTGGCCACACACACGCTAGTCTGGACTTTTACATGGATGTCAAAGTTTGCCTTCTCCTCATAACGGGGGGCGGAAAATGTAAAGAATGATGTATTTTTACAACACATTTTACAAAGAAAACGGTGCCTCAAGCTTTGATGTTTTTGAGAGGGCATCGCATACACATTGCTTCAAAAAATGAAAATTTAGTGGTTTGCATAAATTCCCTGGCCAAAATTTCCAACCTGCCAAAATGGTGAAGTCGGGACATGACGTTGCTCTGGGCCAATGTTTCCAACCAGCAAGCAACATCAAGTTTGGAAGAGGCCCCCTTGGCCGTGGAAGCCCATGTGCGAGATGAATAAGCCACACATCACCTGGCCAAAATTTCCACCTAGCATTCAACATTATATCATGCAATGACACTGCATCAGGCCAATCTTTCCACCCCACACACAGCATCAATGACCACTTGCCACCTATCCAAGTGAACCAACCTACTCACCTGGCTAGAACTTCCAACCTACCCATAGTAAAACGTGCCCTAATGACTTGGTCTTTCCTTCTACACCTATCATCTCCATTAGCTTAGGCAATAAGCCCAAGTAACAAGGAGGAAAAGATTTCCAACCCATGCTTAAACTCATCTTTGACTCTTCTAGTCGGATCATGACATTCACGCACCGCTTCCATTCTTTCCAGGTGTCTTGCCATGCTAACTTTGAATATTCATGCATAACCCAAGAGAGAATTTTGCGTTTTGGGAAAGTTTGACTTGGGTGCTTCACCGTTTTCTTCACCCTTTGCACCACTTCTCTTCCTGACCCTCTTCTTCTCATCCTCACCTGTTTTGCGCAAGTCCTTCCACCTCGTTGCGGCTTCTTCTCATCACGTTCTTCTCTTGAACACCTTACCTCATTGAACCTTGGACCTTTTGCCTTGCATCTTCTTTGCGCTCCACAACCTAGACATGTTCTCTTCGTCTCTTCATCTTGGCCCATCTTGACCTCATCTTGCATCTTGTTCTGCTCCCTTGGCTTATGCCTTACCCTACACTTATGCATTCACCTTCCACCTCTGTGCCTCACCTTGCCCTCTTCTTCATCTGCTGTTTCTCCTTGAAACCTTAACCTTTGCATGCATCTGTTCATCCTTCCCGCCGTTCTACCTTGCCTTGCCTTGAACTCTTCTCCTTCTGCCATTTCCTCTTCTACTTCCATAGTTTCCTCTTCACGCCTTGGCCTCATCCTCGGGGGGGTCACTCATCATATGTAACCCTATCACGTGAGTTCAACAGAAGGATATTTTTTATTTTTAAAATTTACAGAAATAAATATACATAAGGGACTATTTAAAATAGTTTTGGGAAAAATTTACAGATTTGTATAGAAAAGGGGTACATTTTATTAACAAAATCTTTTACAGATAAGGGATTTTAAATATAGGCCTTGAACGCACGTGATATAGAGGGTTTATACATAGTGAACCCCCCGAGGCCTCATCACACGTCCCTTCATCCCCTTGGTCATCACCACCTTCTTCTCTTCTTCCTCCTTGCAACTTCGCCTTTGCGCTATGGCCTCACTTCGCATCATGCCTCTCTGTCTACCTACACCTGTTCTTGTCTTCACCCCATGCTCCTCCACCTCGGCAACTCTTCTACACATGCCTCTGCGTTGGTACAGGCTTCTGATTGCTCTCTTGACCTTGCCCCAGTGTTGTTTCTCTTCTTCATCCCAAGGTTCCACTTTCCACTCCATTGTGCCTTTTGCACCTATATTTTGAACTTGTTCGCCATTTCCCGCACCTTGTGCGCCTCCCTATCTTGTCACTTGTCTGCCATTTTTCATCACCTCTCCACAGCATGCGGCTTGTGCACCTAACCTTGTCACTTGTGCTCCCTTACCACCATTTGCACCTTGTGCACCTACCTATTTCACTCCTGTGTCTACCGCGCCTTCCTTGGTCATCTCCATGCCTTGTGCATTTTTCAAACTTCCCTTCATGCCTACCACGTCATTTGGTCTTGAACCTGCACCTCCTGTGCTCCTCATCACAACCTCCTCACCTTGAGCATTTACTTGATTTGACTTTAGTACAAGGACATTACTCTTCTTTTCTTCTGTGCCTCCCACACCTCTCGTGCCTCTTGTCTCCATCACTGTGCCTATGGACTCTGTGATTGTGCCTCTTGCACCTCTGGTCTTCACCATGCCTATAGCATCTTGGGGGTTCACAGCTCTTGTGCCACTTGTCTTCACCAATGTGCCTCCTTTGCCACTGCCTTTCCTCCTTGTGCCTTCTGTACCGTTCACTATGTATCTCACACCACCCGTGCTATTCATTATGCATCTCATGCATCCCGCACTGTTCACCCAAGGCTTCGCACCTTTCATGCCACCTGCTTGGGGTCTCGTGCCTTTTGTGCCATCTTTCACACCCGCACTCCTCATGAGCTACGTCGACCTTGTGCTTCGCACCATCCTGGGCCTTGCGCCTTTTGTGCCTCCCATCACCTTGGTTGGACCCCAAGTCACCCATTTGCTAATCGTCTCACTTGGGATGCACCTTGCACTCCGAGGACATGGTTTCTCTTCCCTGCCTCTCCTAAGGAACATCGGTTTCCCTTAGTCAATGGGTACGACGTATCCACATCTTCCCCACCTGAGACTTCCGACACGTCATCCAAGTACGACCCATCCGAGTCCTCCCCGTCTGATTTCCCGTGATCCACCAGGCATGCCTTTCCCCTTTCTGCTCTATGGCCTTCCACCATCTCTCACTCCACCTGCACCATTTTTCCTCCTTCGAGTCCTCATCTTCACTTTCACTCTCCAAGCCGCTCTTTGACTCACTCGCCGTTTCATCATCCGTTTCTCTCTTGGACTCCTCTATGCCAATCTCTAGCTCCTACTTCACATAGAGCTCCATCACCAATTTGAACACAACCATGAACTCACGGCGCCACCTGGCTGTCTCACCCTCAGTGTCATACCGGTGCACTAGCCGTTCCAAGTACCCCATGTCCTTGCTTAGAAGCACGTTCACCCACTCTGGAACTGCCCTCATCACATCCACTACGGCGTCCATCTTCGGCTTCCAACTCTTCATCGCTCGTAGTATCACCTCCTTCCCATGTGCATAAGATTGACTTCGCTCATTACATGACATCATACCTTGATACAAGATCCTCCTTGAAGGCTCGTGACACCTTGAGTTTTGCTCTGATACCAAGTGTAAGGGACCCGCATCTCGGACTTAGTCTCCTAGTCATGGCACCTCACGTCGGACCCGTCGCCGAGTCCCAACGTCCCTTAATATCTCGATTCTGATACCAGAATCCCCTTATGTGCAACGTTAGCCAAACAGGACCCCTGGCATGGGCCATCTGCTGAGTATCCCACTGCACCATGCCCCATAGGGCAAGCCCTTAGGCTTCACGATCTTTGGTCCACAGAGTCACACGGGTCACCAAGACCCCAGGAACGTCCACTGTGCAACGTCCTGATCAGCCCACATTTCCTTCTTGGTTGGCGACCTTTATGTGGGTCGGCACACTTGACCCCCTCGAGCTCACCTCGAGTCCCAGCTTGGTACCCAACAGTTCACGGTTTATAGAATGATATGGAGAACAAACATGGCCCTCACAGTTTTCTACTCACCTTCACGTGCACTCTACCCTTCCCATGTTTTGCTTTTGTGTGCGTGCGTTTCAATGTTCACCACAAGATCACAACCCACAAGATGGCAACATGACATTATTTGCAAGATGGTACTAAATGGAGTGCCAAACGGTCGCTAGAATGCGCTTGATTGCAATAGAAGATATGTATAAGCAAGAGGGGGCATAAATAGCCACTGACGTTTTTCTCATCGAAATGAACCTTGCATGAGAGAGCACTATCCACCATATAATAGTTGTAAGATACCAATGTCTCGGACTTAGTCTCCAAGTCGTGGCACCTCACGTCGGACCCATTACTGAGTCCCAACCTCCCTTAATGTCTCGATTCTGATACCACAATCCCCTTATGTGCAACATTAGCCAAACACGACCCCTGGCATGGGCTGGTCGTTGAGTATCCCATTGCACCATGCCCCACTAGGCAAGCCCTTAGGCTTCACGATCTTCGGTCCATAGAGTCACATGAGTCACCAAGACCCCAGGACCGACCGTCCACCGTGCAACGTCCTGATCAGCCCATGTTTCCTTCTTGGTTGGTGGCCTTTACATGGGTTGGCATGCTTGACCCCTTCGGGCTCACCTCGAGTCCCGGCTTAGTACCTAATAGCTCATGGTTTATACAATTATATGGAGAATAAAACACGGCCCTCACTGTTCCCCACTCACTTTCACGTGCACTCTACCCTTCCCACGTTTTGCTTTCCTGTGCGTGTGTTTCAACGTTCACCACAAGATCACAATCCACAAGATGGCATCATGACGTTACTTGCAAGAAGGTACTAAAATGGAGTGCCAAACAGTCGCTAAAATGCGCTTAATTGCAATAGAAGATATGTACAAGCAAGAGAGAGCATAAATGGCCGCTGACGTTTTCATCATCGAAATCAACCTCGCATGAGAGAGCACTGTCCTCCATATAATAGTTGTTAGGTCCCGCTTGCAACAGTCCGCAAAATAACTCTTGTTGTGCTATGGTTTACCAAAACGGAGCCAAAAACATCGAACGAACCCAGTAGGGGAACGTTTTCTACCTCACAAATGAGCCCTCAGTGCATGTGCAATGCCTGTAGTCCGTGCCCGTGCTGTCCCATCCTCGTCCCACCCCCTTGCCTTCCGTGAGTCACCCTTATGTTTTCACATTTCAAAGTGCGTGATTGTGCCAAGATTCAGAGGACCATCAAGAAATGAGACTTAGAAAATACTTGCACAAGAATGATCTCATAAGGTTTATTCATGAGGGAAAACGCATACATGCCGAGGGGTCTCTAGCGCCTTGAGAGCTTGACCTTCCATATACTCTCTTGGGCTACGAAAGAGCTTGAAGCCCTCTTCAAGCATATGCATAATATTGCAAGACCATATCACTATAGTTGACTATCATCTAGGCTTCAGCGAAGATAGGACGACCTTTGAACTTTACATGGAATTCTACTCTACCCCTTAGCATTCTCCCTTTTAAAATTGCCTCTGACTCATATGGCAGGCTTACAACTTGGGAGACGGAAGGGGGGACTTTTATACCATATGTGTTATCAGAATAGAAGTGCTTTAAGAGCTGAACATGGAAGGCGTTATGTATTGCTACATCTGAAGGGAGCTCCAGTTTATACATGACTTCATCAAGTGCATAGAGAACTTTGTATTGTCCATAGAACCTGTGATTGAACTTTGGAGTCAAGTTCTTTGGAAGCTGGATATTCTGAGAGCTGATAAGCACCAAGTCACTTGGAAAGAATTTGATGTGGCAACGTTTGCTATCATAGTACTTCTTCATGATGGCTTGCATTTTGTGAAGACTTTCTTTGGCCACTTGCATGCGTTCACGCCATCTGTTAAGAAATTCCTTTGTGTCTAGATCTTCAATTTTGGGAGTACCTATTGCCAAGGCTGTGGGGGTGATGACTTCTTTGCCTATGGCTATCTCAAACGGCATGAACCCTGTGCTACGATGAACGGATCTGTTGTAGTGAAACTCCAAGATGTCCCAATGCAAGGCCAAATCTTTTTGGTCTACCTGGACATAGCTTTTGATGTATTGCTCTGCGATTTGGTTTGCCCTTTCAGATTGACCATCGGTGGCTAGATGGTGTGAGGAATTGAAATAGAGCTGCGTACCAAGGAGTTTAAAGAGCTCAGTCCACATATCACTTAAGAAGCGAGCATCACGATCCGAGACAATGGCCAAGGGTAAACCATGGTACTTGAACAGATAAGAAAAATATAAGTTGGCTCTATGCTATGCAGCAATGGGTGGTTTAACGGGAATGAAATGGCCTTGTTTGGAAAAATAGTCCACCACCACAAAGATGGCATTGTGCCCATGTGACAGAGGTAACAACGTGATGAAGTCCATGCTAACAACATCCCATGGCCTTGAAGGCATGGGCATGGGTTGGAGTTTTTTTGCCTTTGCAAAACTTTGGTCTTTGACAAATTGACATGTTGGGTAGGTCCTGATATATTCAATCATGTCTTTGCGCATCCCTGGCCAAAAAAAATGTTGCTTCATTCTATCCCTAGTCTTGTGCTGCCCTGAGTGTCTTGCTAGCTTGCAGTCATGGCATTCTCACAATATGGTCTTCTTGAGCTCTAAATCATTTGGAACATATAGCCTATTTTCATAGACGTAGAGTAAACCTTCATCTTCATTGTACATGCCCCATGGTGCGGAGCCTTCTTTAATCTGCTTCACTACATCCTGTATGCCTTGGTCCTTTTCCATAAGTTCCTTGATTCTCTCCAAGAGTGTGCCTTGTGCCATAGTGATAGCCATCAGTTCTGCTTTTCTACTTAGTGCATCTGGCATGACGTTCGTTTTGCCTGGCTTGTGTTCTATTGTTATGTCAAATTCTGCAATGAAATCCTGCCAATGAGACTACTTAGGAGATAGCTTGTGTTGGGTCTGAAAATACTTTAGTGTAATCTTATCTGTGAAGACTTTGGTATGCTTATCTTGAACATAGTGTTTCCACTTTCTTAAGCATTCTACAATGGCCAGCATCTCCTTTTCATGCGTTGTGCATCTCCTTTCAGTGGCATCCAATTTCCTTGACTCATATGCAACTCGGTGCCCCTTTGCATCAACACTCCTCCTAAGGCCTAATGTGAGGCATCCGTGTGAATCTCAAATGGCTTGTCAAACTCAAGTAATTTTAAGATGGGTGTGGAGCTCATAATTACTTTCATCTCCTCAAAGGCCTTGGTGCAATGTTCCCCCCACTCAAATTTGCTAAATCAGTAAGTGGCAATGCAACACGGCTATATTCCTTCACAAACGTTTGATTGAAGTTACAAAAGCCTAGGAATCCTCTTACTCCCCGCATTGACTTGGGCTGCATCCAATTAGTTATTGCCTCCACCTTGCTAGGGTCCATCTTGATTCCATGTTCCCCCACTACATTTCCCAAGAAGGCAACCTCCTTTACACCAAACTCACATTTCTCCCTTCACATTTCTCCCTTTTGGCATAGAACTTGTGCTCCCTCAATTTGCCAACCTCCTTTGCACCAAACTCACATTTCTCCCTTTTGGCATACAACTTGTGCTATAAATCAGAATGTCATCAATGTAAATGATCACAACATCATCCAAGTACTCCATGAACACATCATTCATCAAAGTGCAAAAGGTAGATGCTGCGTTTGTGAGGCCAAAGGACATAACCAACTAATCATAGCTACCATATCTCATTCTAAAGGCCGTTTTCTCCACATCCTCCTCCGTAATTCTTATGTGATGATATCCAGACCTCGAATCAATTCGGGTGAAATACTTGGCTCCTCCCAATTCATCCATCAAATCATCCAACAATGGCATGGGGTACTTGTTCTTGATGGTAATTTTGTTGAGGGCGTAGTAGTCCACGCATAGACGTGCTGATCCATCTTTCTTTGTTACAAATAAGACCGGTGCTCCAAAGGGGGATTTACTTGGCCTAATAAACCCACTGTCTACCAACTCTTTAACTTGTCTCTTGAGCTCTTTCAATTGAGAATCATTTGTCCTATATGGTGCCCTTGCTGGGGGTTCACTACCTGGAATCAATTCTATCTTGTGGTCCACTCGTCTCTTGGATGGCAACCCATTTGGTAACTCTTTGGGCATAACGTCTGCAAACTCATCCAAGATCTCCTTTATGCTTGCATCTATACACGGCTCCAAGATAATTTAACTCGCCTTTGACTCTACTTCCTCTTTTCCTTCTACCACACGCATCAACACCACATGCATCTTTGCTCCCTTCTTGACTTCCCTCTCTAGTTGCTTAGCTGAAATCAACATGACCTTGGCATTCATACCACCCATCTTCGCAGGGCCTCCCACGTTACTCTTTTCTTGCTTGGGAATACTCTTGTCCATTTTCTCCTCTAACTTGCCTTTCCCTTTACTAGCCTGCTACTCCAACCTCCTTACTTCTGTAGGGGTAATTGAAGATCTAACGCATCGTACCTTGACCGCCTGACCTTGCATGTCAAGTAATAGTTCATCCATTCCCTTCCCCAACAACATCATGACACTTATCCCAACAAGTGATTCCCAAAATGGCATCACATGCATCTAATGGCACCACTAGAAAATCTAACTTTCCCTTCCAACCCCCTAGCTGCACTTGCACACTCCAAGCTAGTGCCACATTAGCATCCTTGCCTTGCCCAAAAGATACTGCCGTGTCCTCCATCTTGGATAACTTCAACTTCAGCCTTTACGCCGCTTCAAGCGTAATTGCGTTATGCATCGCACCCATGTCTATCAAAATCCTTTGAGCTCCACCATTGATCAACCCATCCACATAGATGTTCGTAACCACTGGCAATCTTGCAGCCAAGACCGTTGGTGCCACCCTCAATGTCCCGACTCTAGGCTCTTCTCCATTACCTCCACTCTCACGTTCTATGATTTCTGTGATCTCCAACTTCTCATCATCTCCCCTTGACTCCATTGCTTGAGTGAGTGTGATCAGAGGCCTATTGAATCCACCTCACTGCCTAGGAGAATCTTTGATAAAATGATCTCCTCAACCCGAAAAGCACCCTCTCAATGGTCCCCTACGGTCCCCCGCCTCTTTCTCCATATCCAGCTCCTCTTCTTGACACCCACGGCACCAATGCCCCACTTGAGCCCACAATTGATGCAACATTTTCCACCTTACTTCCCATCTCCCTGTTCTCCCCTCAAGGTCTAGGTTTATTCCCTCAAGAGCTTGTAGATGCACCCGTCCTACCAAAGTTAGGAGGTCCTCTTCTTCCTTCATGATCTACAATCTGCTCTTCCATCACCAACGCATCCTTGTAATCCTCCGGTTCCTGCTTCTCAATTTCTCTCTTGGCCCAATTTTGTAGCCCATACAAGAAATCGTGCAACTTGTCTATCTCGTGCATATCAACAATTCGGACCATGGCATGCCTATACTTTGTGACATACTCCCTCAATCTCCCTTCACCATGTCTTAGGCCTCTCCATTCACCTCTTATCTTGATCACCTCATTTTGGGGAATGAAATATGCTCTCATCCTTGACTTCAAGGCTCTCCAACTCCTCAATTCACCATGACCCTCCTCCACCAAGAACCAATGGTACATGTCTCCTCTTAATTGTTGTGCCGCTATCTTCACTTGATGCTTAGATGCCATTTCTGCTAGGTCAAAGAAATCCTCCATCTCCCTAATCCACTTGTTTAGCACTAATGACTCCCTATCTCCTATATACTTCTCCGGTAGTTGCAGCTTAAATCTACCAAAGCACCTCCTACTACTCCCTTTTGAACCACTACTTGACTCTTCACTCTTTGTCTCAACCTCCTTCTATCTCCCATTTTTCTTTTTCTTCTTGGTTGAAGCTGCTCGTTGTGGTGATGGTTCTAGCTCCTCCATCTTTGCGGCTTGAGGATCTCATGTTCCTTCTCACTCTCAACCTCACCTCTCACAAAGACTCCTTACTCCCTCAATGAAATGGCAAAAAAATGGTAGAAAACAGGACGGATGGCAAACTCACCCTCTCACCTAAAACAATGTATACAACTTCTCCACTCACAAGAGAACTGACCCACATGGTGGAAACGGTGTACCGATTCACTCCCTCCCATAGGACACAAGAACACGCTATGAGTGACACCCGACGACGTGTGCCTCTGAGTAGCTCTGATACCAAGTGTTAGGTCCCGCTTCCAACACTTAGCCAAATAACACCAGTTCTACTATGGTTTACCAAAATGGGGCGAGAAACACCAAACGAACCCGGTAGGTGAACATTTTCTACCTCACAAATGGGCCCTCAATGCATGTGTAGTGTGTGTAATCTGTGCCCGCACTGTGCCCTCCTCGTCCCACCCCCTTGCCTTCCGTGAGTCACCCTTACGTTTTAACATTTCAAAGTGCGTGATTGTGCCAACATTCAAAGGACCATCAAGAAATGAGACTTAGAAAATATTTGCACAAGAACGATCTCAGAACGTTTATTCATGATGAAAAACACATACATGCCAAGAGGGGTCTCTAGCACCTCGAGAGCTTGACCTTCCATATAACAGTGGCTAGCCACGGCACCTCCCTTCGCCATAGAACACTTCGAACATACACGATAGGTCAACCCTAACGTTGACTTTCCTTAGAGTAGTGGCTGGCTCCTAGGCACCGCGGCGCTTTCCTTTGCCATAGGACACTTCGAACACACACGGCAAGTCAACCCTAACATTGACTTTCCTTACACACTCCCTGATTCAAAAGAATTGATGTCCTCATCAATTAAAGGGAAAGCATAGCCGTGGACTATACACAAAAGCCTAGCCTCACCAAGGTGACTTGAGTGAGTGGCCAGACACACACAAAAGCCTAACCCCGATTCGAGAACATCTCCAATGAGTGGGCTCACACACGCTAGTCTAGACTCTTATGTGGACATCAAAATTTTCCTTCTCCTCATAACGGTGGGCAAACCATGTAAAGAATGATGTATTTTTAGAACACATTTTACAAAGAAAACGGTGCCTCAAGCTTTGACGTTTTTGAGAGGTCATCGCATACACATATTGCTTCAAAAAATGAAAATTTAGCCGTTTGCATAAATTCCTCAGCCAAAATTCCCAACCTGCAAAATGGTAACATCGGGATGTGATCTTGCTCCTGGGTCAATGTTTCCAACCTGCATGGAACATCAAATTTGGAAGAGGCCCCCTTGGTCGGATTTGCCTTGGAAGCCCACGTACGAGATGAATACACCTGGCCAAAATTTCCACCCCACTTTCAACATGATATCATGAGATGACGCTACAGTGGGCCAATCTTTCCACCCTACACATAGCATCAACTGACCACTTTCCACCTGTCCAATTGAACCAACTTGCTCAACTAGCTAGAACTTCCAACCTGCCCATAGTAAAACGTGCCCTGACAGCTTGATCTTTCCTTCTGCACCTATCATCTCCATTGGCTTAGGCAATATAACAAGGAGCAAAAGATTTTGAGCCCATGCTTAGACTCGTCTTTGACTCTTCCAGTCGATCATGACCTTAATGCACTGCTTCCATTCTTTCCATGCATCTTGCCATGCTGACTTGGAATATTCATGCATAACCCAAGAGAGAAATTTGTGTTTTGGGAGAACATGACTTGTGCACTTTGTCGTTTTCTTTAGCCTTCATGCCACTTCTCTTCCTAACCATCTTCTTCTCATCCTCACGCGTTCTGCACAAGTCCTTCCACCTCGCTGTAGCTTCTTCTCATCACGTACTTCTCTTGAATACCGCACTTCATTGAACCTTGGACCTTTTGCCCTGCATCTTCTTTGTGCTCCACAACTAGATCAATTCTCCTCTTTGTCTCTTCATCTTGGCCCTTCATGGCCTCATCTTGCATCTTGTTGTGCTCCCTTGGCCTATGCCTCACCCTGCACTTATGCATCCACCTTCCACCTCTTTGCCTCACCTTGCCCTCTTCTTCATCCACCGTTTCACCATGAAACCTTGGCCTCGTCATGCATTTCTTCATCCTTCCCACCATTCTACCTTGCCTTGCCTTGACCTCTTCTCCTTCCGTCGTTTCCACTTCATGTCTCGGCCTCATCACACGTCCCTTCATCCCCGCTCCCGTCACCAACTTCTTCTCTTCTTCTTCTTCCCATGACTTTTCCTCTGCACTATGGCCTCACTTTGCGTCACACCTCTGCGTCTACCTAGACCGGAACTTGTTCTTGTCTTCACCCCATGGTCCACCTCGCCATTTTTCCTTTCCACCTCGGCATCTCTTTTGCACATACGTGTGCGTTGCCATGGTCTTCTGATTGCTCTCTTGACCTTGCCCCAGTGCCGTTCCTCTTCTTCACTTGCCACTCCACTCCACTTGCCACTCCACTATGCCTCGTGTGCCTCTCTCTTGAACCTATTCACCATTTCCCATGCCTTGTGCACCTCCCTGTCCTATCACCTGTCTGTCATTTTTGGTCGTCTATCCACCACATGCACCTTGTGCGCCTAACCCTGTCACCTGCTCTCCCTTACCACCATTTTCACCTTGTGCACCTACGTGCTTCACTCCTGTGCCTACCGCACCTTCCTTGGTCACCTACACATCTTCTATGTTTTTGAAACTTCCCTTCACACCTACCGTGCACTTGGTCTTGAGCCTGGACCTCAGGTGCTCCTCATCAAAACCTCCTCACCTTGAACATTTATTTGATTTGCCTTTGGTATGATGACACTGCTCTTCTTTTCTTCCGTGCCTCCTGCACACCTCACGCCTCTTGTCTCTGTCACTGTGCCTCTCGCACCTCTGGACTTTGTGATCGTGCCTCTCGTGCCTCTGGTCTTCACCACGCCTATAGCATCTCGAGGGTTCATGCCTCTCACACCACCTGTCTTCACCAACGCGCCTCTTGCACCACTACCTCCACACCTTGCGCCTTTCGCGCCATTGCTATGCATCTCATGCATCCCGCGCCGTTCACTATGCACTTCATGCCTCCCGTGCTGTTCACTTAGGGCTTTGTACCTTCCATGCCACCTGCTTGGAGCCTCGTGTCTTCTATGCGGTTCTTCACACCTGCACTCCTCACAAGCTACATCCACCTTGTGCTTCACACCATCTTGGGCATTGCATCTTCTACGCCACCTATCACATTGGTTGGACCCTAAGTCACCCGTTTGCCAGTTGTCTCACTCACGTTGCACCTTGCACTCCCATGACATGGTTCCACTTCCCTACCTCCATTGGTCATCCCTTTTGTCTCTTTGGTCGTGGTTCCAGATCCATGTGCACCTAGCTTCAAAGCCTCTCTCAAGGAACATCGGTTTCCCTTGGTTAATGGGTAGGATGTACACACGTCTTCCCCACCTGAGACTTTCGATGCATCATCCGAGTATGGCCCATCTGAATCCTCCCCGTCCAATTCACCGTGATCCAAAAGGCATGCCTTTCCCCTTTCTACTTTGGCCTTCCACCATCTCTCACTCGACCTGCACCATTTTTCCTCCTTTGAGTCCTCATCTTCACTTTCACTGTCCAAGCCGCTGTCTGACTCACTCACCATTTCATCCTCTGTTTCACTCCTGGACTCCTCTGAGCCGTTCTCCAAATCCTTCTCCACATAAAGATCCATCATCAGCTTGAACATGACCATGAACTCATGGCACCATCTGGCTGTCTCACCCTCAATGTCATTTTGCTGCACTAGCCATTCCAAGTACCCAATGTCCTCGCTTAGGACCACGTTCACCTACTCTAGAACTGCCCTCATCACATCCACTACAACTTCCATCTCTGGCTTCCTGCTCCTCATTGCCTGCAGTATTACCTCCTTCCCATGTGCATAAGATTTAAATCGCCCGTTACGTGATGCCATACCTTGGTACAGGATCTACCTTGAAGGCTCACAACACCTTGAGGTTTGCTCTGATACTAAGTATAAGGGACCAACGTCTCGGACTTAGTCTCCAAGTCATGGCACCTCATGTTGGACCTATTGCCAACTCCCAACCTCCCTTAATGTCTCGGTTTTGATTCCATAATCCCCTTATGCACAGCATTAGCCAAGCATGACCCCTAGCATGGGCCGGCTGCCGAGTATCCCACTGCACCATGCCCCACTGGGCAAGCCCTTAGGCTTCACGATCTTCGGTCCTCAAAGTCACACGGTTGCCAAGGCCCAAGGAACATCCACTGTGCAACGTCTTGATCAGCCTACATTTCCTTCTTGGTAAGCAGCCTTTACGTGGGTCGGCCCACCATGAGTCTCGGCTTGGTACCCAATGGTTCACGGTTTGTACAATGGTATGGAGAATAAACATGGCCCTCACTATTCCCCACTCACTTTCATGTGCGCTCACCCTGTCCCACGTTTTTCTTTCTCATGCATTCGCTTTAACATGCACCATAAGATCACAACCCACAAGATGGCATCATGACGTTACTTGCAAGACGGTACTAAATGGAGTGCCAAACAATCACTAACGCGCTTGATTGCAATAGAAAGTATGTACAAGCAAGAGGGAGCATTAACGGCCGTTGACGTTTTCCTCATCGAAATCAATCTCGCATGAGAGAGCACTATCCTCCATATAGTAGTTGTAAGGGACCAGTGTCTCGGACTTAGTCTCCAAGTCATGGCACCTCACATCAGACCCGTTGCTGATTCCCAACCTCCCTTGATGTCTTGATTCTCATACCACATTTCCCTTATGTGCAGCATTAGCTAAACACGACCCCTCGCATGGGCCGGCCGTCGAGTATTACACTGTACCATGCCTCATTGGGCAAGCCCTTAGGCTTCAGGATCTTTGGTCCACAGAGTCACACGGGTCACTAAGACCCTAGGAACGTCCACCGTGCAATGTCCTGATCAGCCCACATTTCCTTCTTGGTTGGCGGCCTTTACCTGGGTCGGCACGCTTGACCCCTTCGGGCTCACCACGAGTCTCGCCTTAGTACCTAACAGTTCATGGTTTATACAATGATATGGAGAACAAACATGGCCCTCACTATTTCCCACTCACTTTCACGTGCACTCTACCCTTCCCACGTTTTGATTTCCTGTGCATGCGTTTCAACATTCAACACAAGATCACAACCCACAAGATGGCAACCTGACATTACTTGCAAGATGATACTAAATGGAGTGCCAAATGGTCGCTAAAATGCGCTTGATTGCAATAGAAGATATGTACAAGCAAGAGGGAGCATAAATGGTCGTTGACATTTTCCTCATCAAAATCAACCTTGCATGAGAGAGCACTATCCTCCGTATAATAGTTGTAAGGGACTAGCATCTCAGACTTAGTCCCAAGTCGTGGCACCTCACGTCAGACCCGTTGTTGAGTCCCAACCTCCCTTGATGTCTCGATTCTGATACCACATTCCCCTTATGCGCAGCATTAGCTAAACACGACCCCTAGCATGGGCCAGCTACCAAGTATCCCACTGCACCATGCCCCACTGGGCAAGCCCTTAGGCTTGACGATCTTCGGTCCACAGAGTCACACAGGTCACCAAGACCCTAGGAACATCCACCGTGCAATGTCCTGATCTACCCACGTTTTCTTTTTGGTTGGCGGCCTTTACGTGGGTTGGCACGCTTGACCCCTTTGGGCTCACCTCGAGTCCTGACTCGGTACCCAACAGTTCATAGTTTATACAATGATATGGAGAACAAACATGGACCTCACCGTTCCCCACTCACTTTCATGTGCACTCTACCCTTCCCACGTTTTGCTTTCACCACAAGATCACAACCCACAAGATGGCAACCTGACATTACTTGCAAGACTGTACTAAATGGATTGCCAAACGGTCGCTAAAACGTGCTTGATTGTAATAGAAGATATGTACAAGCAAGAGGGAGCATAAATAGCCGTTGACGTTTTCCTCATCAAAATCAACCTCGCAAGAGAGAGCACTCTCCTCCATATAATAGTTGTAAGGGACTAGTGTCTCAGGCTTGGTCTCAAAGTCGTGGCACCTTATGTCAGACCCGTTGCCAAGTCCCAACCTGCCTGCAAACCGGTTTAGGGTTTAGGGTTTAGGGTTTAGGGTTTAGGGTTTAGGGTTTAGGGTTTAGGGTTTAGGGTTTAGGGTTTAGGGTTTAGGGTTTAGGGTTTAGGGTTTAGGGTTTAGGGTTTAGGGTTTAGGGTTTAGGGTTTAGGGTTTAGGGTTTAGGGTTTAGGGTTTAGGGTTTAGGGTTTAGGGTTTAGGGTTTAGGGTTTAGGGTTTAGGGTTTAGGGTTTAGGGTTTAGGGTTTAGGGTTTAGGGTTTAGGGTTTAGGGTTTTAGGGTTTTAGGGTTTTAGGGTTTAGGGTTTAGGGTTTTAGGGTTTTAGGGTTTTAGGGTTTAGGGTTTAGGGTTTAGGGTTTAGGGTTTAGGGTTTAGGGTTTAGGGTTTAGGGTTTAGGGTTTAGGGTTTAGGGTTTAGGGTTTAGGGTTTAGGGTTTAGGGTTTAGGGTTTAGGGTTTAGGGTTTAGGGTTTAGGGTTTAGGGTTTAGGGTTTAGGGTTTAGGGTTTAGGGTTTAGGGTTTAGGGTTTAGGGTTTAGGGTTTAGGGTTTAGGGTTTAGGGTTTAGGGTTTAGGGTTTAGGGTTTAGGGTTTAGGGTTTAGGGTTTAGGGTTTAGGTTTTAGGGTTTTAGGGTTTTAGGGTTTTAGGGTTTTAGGGTTTTAGGGTTTTGGGTTTAGGGTTTTAGGGTTTTAGGGTTTTAGGGTTTAGGGTTTAGGGTTTAGGGTTTAGGGTTTAGGGTTTAGGGTTTAGGGTTTAGGGTTTAGGGTTTAGGGTTTAGGGTTTAGGGTTTAGGGTTTAGGGTTTAGGGTTTAGGGTTTAGGGTTTAGGGTTTAGGGTTTAGGGTTTAGGGTTTAGGGTTTAGGGTTTAGGGTTTAGGGTTTAGGGTTTAGGGTTTAGGGTTTAGGGTTTAGGGTTTAGGGTTTAGGGTTTAGGGTTTAGGGTTTAGGGTTTAGGGTTTAGGGTTTAGGGTTTAGGGTTTAGGGTTTAGGGTTTAGGGTTTAGGGTTTAGGGTTTAGGGTTTAGGGTTTAGGGTTTAGGGTTTAGGGTTTAGGGTTTAGGGTTTAGGGTTTAGGGTTTAGGGTTTAGGGTTTAGGGTTTAGGGTTTAGGGTTTAGGGTTTAGGGTTTAGGGTTTAGGGTTTAGGGTTTAGGGTTTAGGGTTTGCATCATGAGCGCCTGCAAACCGGTTTAGGGTTTAGGGTTTAGGGTTTAGGGTTTAGGGTTTAGGGTTTAGGGTTTAGGGTTTAGGGTTTAGGGTTTAGGGTTTAGGGTTTAGGGTTTAGGGTTTAGGGTTTAGGGTTTAGGGTTTAGGGTTTAGGGTTTAGGGTTTAGGGTTTAGGGTTTAGGGTTTAGGGTTTAGGGTTTAGGGTTTAGGGTTTAGGGTTTAGGGTTTAGGGTTTAGGGTTTAGGGTTTAGGGTTTAGGGTTTAGGGTTTAGGGTTTAGGGTTTAGGGTTTAGGGTTCAGGGTTCAGGGTTTAGGGTTCAGGGTTTAGGGTTTAGGGTTTAGGGTTTAGGGTTTAGGGTTTAGGGTTTAGGGTTTAGGGTTTAGGGTTTAGGGTTTAGGGTTTAGGGTTTAGGGTTTAGGGTTTAGGGTTTAGGGTTTAGGGTTTAGGGTTTAGGGTTTAGGGTTTAGGGTTTAGGGTTTAGGGTTTAGGGTTTAGGGTTTAGGGTTTAGGGTTTAGGGTTTAGGGTTTGCATCATGAGCGCCTGCAAACCGGTTTAGGGTTTAGGGTTTAGGGTTTAGGGTTTAGGGTTTAGGGTTTAGGGTTTAGGGTTTAGGGTTTAGGGTTTAGGGTTTAGGGTTTAGGGTTTAGGGTTTAGGGTTTAGGGTTTAGGGTTTAGGGTTTAGGGTTTAGGGTTTAGGGTTTAGGGTTTAGGGTTTAGGGTTTAGGGTTTAGGGTTTAGGGTTTAGGGTTTAGGGTTTAGGGTTTAGGGTTTAGGGTTTAGGGTTTAGGGTTTAGGGTTTAGGGTTTAGGGTTTAGGGTTTAGGGTTTAGGGTTTAGGGTTTAGGGTTTAGGGTTTAGGGTTTAGGGTTTAGGGTTTAGGGTTTAGGGTTTAGGGTTTAGGGTTTAGGGTTTAGGGTTTAGGGTTTAGGGTTTAGGGTTTAGGGTTTAGGGTTTAGGGTTTAGGGTTTAGGGTTTAGGGTTTAGGGTTTAGGGTTTAGGGTTTAGGGTTTAGGGTTTAGGGTTTAGGGTTTAGGGTTTAGGGTTTAGGGTTTAGGGTTTAGGGTTTAGGGTTTAGGGTTTAGGGTTTAGGGTTTAGGGTTTAGGGTTTAGGGTTTAGGGTTTAGGGTTTAGGGTTTAGGGTTTAGGGTTTAGGGTTTAGGGTTTAGGGTTTAGGGTTTAGGGTTTAGGGTTTAGGGTTTAGGGTTTAGGGTTTAGGGTTTAGGGTTTAGGGTTTAGGGTTTAGGGTTTAGGGTTTAGGGTTTAGGGTTTAGGGTTTAGGGTTTAGGGTTTAGGGTTTAGGGTTTAGGGTTTAGGGTTTAGGGTTTAGGGTTTAGGGTTTAGGGTTTAGGGTTTAGGGTTTAGGGTTTAGGGTTTAGGGTTTAGGGTTTAGGGTTTAGGGTTTAGGGTTTAGGGTTTAGGGTTTAGGGTTTAGGGTTTAGGGTTTAGGGTTTAGGGTTTAGGGTTTAGGGTTTAGGGTTTAGGGTTTAGGGTTTAGGGTTTAGGGTTTAGGGTTTAGGGTTTAGGGTTTAGGGTTTAGGGTTTAGGGTTTAGGGTTTAGGGTTTAGGGTTTAGGGTTTAGGGTTTAGGGTTTAGGGTTTAGGGTTTAGGGTTTAGGGTTTAGGGTTTAGGGTTTAGGGTTTAGGGTTTAGGGTTTAGGGTTTAGGGTTTAGGGTTTAGGGTTTAGGGTTTAGGGTTTAGGGTTTAGGGTTTAGGGTTTAGGGTTTAGGGTTTAGGGTTTAGGGTTTAGGGTTTAGGGTTTAGGGTTTAGGGTTTAGGGTTTAGGGTTTAGGGTTTAGGGTTTAGGGTTTAGGGTTTAGGGTTTAGGGTTTAGGGTTTAGGGTTTAGGGTTTAGGGTTTAGGGTTTAGGGTTTAGGGTTTAGGGTTTAGGGTTTAGGGTTTAGGGTTTAGGGTTTAGGGTTTAGGGTTTAGGGTTTAGGGTTTAGGGTTTAGGGTTTAGGGTTTAGGGTTTAGGGTTTAGGGTTTAGGGTTTAGGGTTTAGGGTTTAGGGTTTAGGGTTTAGGGTTTAGGGTTTAGGGTTTAGGGTTTAGGGTTTAGGGTTTAGGGTTTAGGGTTTAGGGTTTAGGGTTTAGGGTTTAGGGTTTAGGGTTTAGGGTTTAGGGTTTAGGGTTTAGGGTTTAGGGTTTAGGGTTTAGGGTTTAGGGTTTAGGGTTTAGGGTTTAGGGTTTAGGGTTTAGGGTTTAGGGTTTAGGGTTTAGGGTTTAGGGTTTAGGGTTTAGGGTTTAGGGTTTAGGGTTTAGGGTTTAGGGTTTAGGGTTTAGGGTTTAGGGTTTAGGGTTTAGGGTTTAGGGTTTAGGGTTTAGGGTTTAGGGTTTAGGGTTTAGGGTTTAGGGTTTAGGGTTTAGGGTTTAGGGTTTAGGGTTTAGGGTTTAGGGTTTAGGGTTTAGGGTTTAGGGTTTAGGGTTTAGGGTTTAGGGTTTAGGGTTTAGGGTTTAGGGTTTAGGGTTTAGGGTTTAGGGTTTAGGGTTTAGGGTTTAGGGTTTAGGGTTTAGGGTTTAGGGTTTAGGGTTTAGGGTTTAGGGTTTAGGGTTTAGGGTTTAGGGTTTAGGGTTTAGGGTTTAGGGTTTAGGGTTTAGGGTTTAGGGTTTAGGGTTTAGGGTTTAGGGTTTAGGGTTTAGGGTTTAGGGTTTAGGGTTTAGGGTTTAGGGTTTAGGGTTTAGGGTTTAGGGTTTAGGGTTTAGGGTTTAGGGTTTAGGGTTTAGGGTTTAGGGTTTAGGGTTTAGGGTTTAGGGTTTAGGGTTTAGGGTTTAGGGTTTAGGGTTTAGGGTTTAGGGTTTAGGGTTTAGGGTTTAGGGTTTAGGGTTTAGGGTTTAGGGTTTAGGGTTTAGGGTTTAGGGTTTAGGGTTTAGGGTTTAGGGTTTAGGGTTTAGGGTTTAGGGTTTAGGGTTTAGGGTTTAGGGTTTAGGGTTTAGGGTTTAGGGTTTAG
>NC_141604.1:483334-518334 GCF_047967505.1 Dipteris shenzhenensis
TGAAGCAACCAAGAGCGGAAGAGAAAGGATAAGCCGAGCCTTACTTTTTTCACTTTTTCCAGGTACTTGCATTCTTTTTTATTCGTCTTGTAATTCTATTTCTTTACTTACAATTCTTTTCAATTAGTTTCTTGTTAAGGTTTTTGAGTTCTATTTCTTAAAATTCGTATTGTAATTCTTTTTCTTTACTTATAATTCTTTTTCAATTAGTTTATTCTTAAAGTTTTTGAGGAGGGTGGTCTTTTAGAAGGCATTACAATTCTTTTAAATTAGTTTCTTATTTGAGTTTTTGAGTTCTATTTTAATTAGTTTTTTATTTATATTCGAGTTTGTAAATTTGAGAAATGGGAGAATAGGGAGGGAGGGAAAGAGAGAAATTAAGAGAGAGAAGAGGGGCTCCTTAAGAGAGGGAGAGAGAGAGAGAGATTCACACAGAGAAGAGGGGCTCCTTAAATGAGAGAGAAGAGTAGGGAGGGAAAGAAAGAGAGAGGAGAGAGGCGGAGAGAGATTAAGAGAGAGAAGAGTAGGGAGGGAAAGAAAGAGAGAGGAGAGAGGCGGAGAGAGATTAAGAGAGAGAAGCTGGTAAAGAGAGAGGAGAGAGGGGGAGAGAGATTAAGAGAGAGAAGCGGGTCTCTTGGGGGCCGTGGCTACTTGAGGGAGGGAGAGAGTAGGGAGAGAGAGGGAGAGAGAAAGAGAGAGAGGGAGAGAGAGAAAGAGAGAGAGGGAGAGAGAGAGAAAGTTTATGGGAATGAAACGTGGCGAGAGGAGAGAGGAAAAGAGAGAGAGAGAGAGAGAAGAGAAGAGGGAGACTTAGGGAGAGAGAGGGAGAGAGAGAGAGAGAGAGAGAGAGAGGGAGAGAGAAAGAGAGAGAGAGAGAGGAATGAAACTTCTGTGCTAGAGGGAGAGAGAGGGAGAGAGAGAATAAGTGGGATGAGGATAGAGAGAAAAATACTTAAGAGTTGTCAAAGAGAGAGAGAGAGAGATTAAGAGAGAGAATGAGGTGTCTTGACTATGGCTACAAGGAGATTTAGGAGGAGAGAGAGAGAGAGAGAGAAAGTAAAGAGAGTTTTATATATTTACATCTTTTATATTATATTTTTAAATGAGAGAGAAGAGTAGGGAGAGAAAGAAAGAGAGAGGAGAGAGAGGGAGAGAGATTAAGAGAGAGAAGCCGGTCTCTTGGGGACCTTGGCTTCTCTTGGGGACCGTGGCTCCTTGAGGGAGGGAGAGAGTAGGGAGAGAGAGGGAGAGAGAGAGAAAGAGAGAGAGGGAGAGAGAAAGAGAGAGAGGGAGAGAGAGGGAGAGAGAGAGAGGAATGAAAAATACTTAAGAGTTATAGAGAGAGAGAGAGAGATTAAGAGAGAGAATGAGGTGTCTTGACTATGGCTGCAAAGAGATTTAGGAGTAGAGAGAGAGAGAGAGAGAGAGAGAGAGAGAGAAAGTAAAGAGAGTTTTATATATTTACATACTTTATATTATACTTTTAAAAAATTATAAAAGAGTGAATTTATGGTTTGTTTTGAAGGTGAGATAATGTTTTTATATATATTCATCTTTTAAATTGAAAAATGTTAACTTTTCTTTAGATACTTGTTCTTTATTTATATCACATGCAGGTTTAGCCTCTACATCACAACCCCTTCTTTTGCATATTTAAGCCTCTTAAACCCCAGCACATTAAAATGAACACAGAAAAAGAAATTATTTATTGCTTTTCTTCGCTTCGACGGTTGGTTTAGCATAGTTTAGCATAGATTAGATTGCCTTAGAGGAGAGACAATTCTCCAAGTTGCCAATCGAAGCCATGCTCAAATTTTTCTAACTAGTTCCTAATCGTTGTCAGTCCCTTCGCTCACATGCGGTTTAACACTCATAACCTGCTATTAAATAAGACCTTTTACCATTTACCAAGAAGTTTATCAGTGGGCAGATTGCATGAGCAGATATCAGTGGACAGATTGCATGAGCAGATATCAGTGGACAGATTGCATATATCAGTGGACAGATTACATGTCATGGGACATATTGGAGCTTGATGATTATTGGTTATTTTTATTGCATTTGTATAAATATTTAAGCTCATTTATTGTCATAAAAATCCTTGTAAAGCCTTTTATGCTATTTTTTACATTTATTGTCATATGAAGCGCCTTGTAATAAACCCGACCATCTCGACCATTCACTAATTAACGAGTATCAGTGGGATGCATAAGTGGATATCATGTGGGCTGCATAAGTGGATATCAGTGGAACAGTTTTTAGTGGATAGATTGCAACAGTTGGGTATCAGTGCTCAGATATCAATGGATGGACAGATTACATGAATCTTCACGAAGATTGAAGCTTTATCACTAGACGACATTTTATATTACTTGTAAAGCTTTATTGGCTAATTCTTTTACATTTGTACAAATATTTAAGCCTTGTAAAGCCTTTTAGGCTATTTCCCACATTTATTGCCATATGAAGCCTTGTAAAGCCTTTTGGGCTATTTTCCACATTTATTGTATCAAGGGTTGTATATTGTACTTTACTTGTATGTATCTAAATTCTTCATTATCTTTTCTTGTAGGATTATGGAGCAATCAGCTAATGTGATGGCTATGCTAGATGACTCTGAGATCAGAGAATGGGTTTCTGATGTCACTTTGAATTTCAAAGGAAAGGAATATAGCCCCAATGGCTTTGGTAGGTGGACTCGATATCACATGGGTAGAAGAGCCTGGTTTCTTCATCAAAAGGAAAAGAGACTCTTTCTACTTATGTCAAAAAGGGAGTTCAATGGTGTTGAAGATCCATGGGATGCTACTTTCTTCAAAAAAGATATGACTTCAAGCCTTGTAGTAGGCATAATAATTCAGCGAAAAGACACCTTTGTGGATATTTTAACAAAGAGTTCAGATCCTGAAGTTGGCGGTATGCATTTTATTGTGTCAAGGAGAGACGCAAAGACCTTTGTGATGCCTCCTCCTCAACCATCAAAGTTTCCAGAGTTGCAAAGGGCATTGGAGACTCTTTCATATACTTGGGAGCAATTTCCTAGTGTGGTGGCAAAAAGGATGCATGCAAAGATAATGCTTGAATACTTTCAGGATGCAGAATATGCTCTCCATATGCAAGAATCATCACATGAAGGAGATCAAAAAGCTCAGACTTCAATGCAGGGACAAGAAGAACAGGCACACTGTCACAAACCTGTAGAACATGAGCGCAAACTTGTAGAGCCAGAAATGGTGAATGTAACTAAGGATGATGAAAAACAAGCCTTGAGTGCACGGGAATTAGAAAAAATTGAAGAAGATCAAGGTCGATCCACTGCAGTTATGCTAGAAGCTCTTGCTAGCAAACCACGACGTGAAATGCAAAAGGCTAGTACTGCAAGAGCCACGGTTCCAAGCAATAAGAAAAGACATCGTCCCACTGTAGAGAAAGATAATGTGGATGAAAAACGGTCAAAAAAAGAGAAAGATGAAGAAGACTCAGAATCCGAGGCTGAAGATGATCAAGATGAACTCACATCAATTAAAAATCTTAATCTGCGTCTTAATGAAGCAGTTACAGATGATGATGTGGGATATATCTGGGGTCAAAGGACGTGGTTTGTGAATGCCAAAGATGTGGAAGCTGCAGCTCTATTTACTAATAGCCGAAGCCTTGATATATCCTATGCAATGCAAATATACGAGGCTTTGAGAGATGGTAAGAAACCTGTGGCAAGTAATGTGGTCTTGCACCCAATAATGTTTTGTCCAACCAAAAATAGTTTTCTGGATCAAATAACATTTACAGGGCCTACACATTTCGAGGAGATCTTCAGTCAATTCTTTAAAAACACTCTAAAAAATATTCCACATGAACAAGGCGAAGAGGCACAAGGAGAGAATATGCTAAAGGAAGTCAAGAAGGAATTTCTCCTTCATTGCAGATTCCAGCCCATTGATGGTCAACATTGGGCTTATGCTTGTAATCAGATCGCAAGGGAAGCAAAGGAGGGCAAAAGACTCACTCCAGAACAATTTGTAAAGATAAGCTCATTCCATTATTATCCTGCAACGATCTGTATATTCAAGCATGAGATTAAGTATTTGATTGAGTCTGAAAGACTTAATCATTATGTCCATGGAAAGCGTAAGATATCCTCAACATCAGAGGTCTTACAGAAGGCAAGGGTGATATGGACAACATTTGGTTCCCCAAATCCTGATTTGAAGCGAAAGGTCACAAAAGCAGACGCCGACACACTCACAAACTTTTATACTTCTTTGAGTGCAGTTGTGCCTAGGGGAACCCAAGAGCGGGAAGAAAGTATGACAAGCCTCAAGGTGGTGAGGGACAGATATGCCGACTATACTTCTATCATCTTTCGTCCTGTTGAAGTGTTCAATGAGATGCTTGAAACGTGCATTGCTTGTGAGCGTGGACAGCTGACCTATGAAGCTCCTTTGTTTATCTCCGGCAAGTCAAAGGTAATGGATAAGAAGGAGTTGACGGCAAGGATGTGGAGGCCTGTAAAGTACTTACCTGATAAGTATGCATCCATGGCAGCACAAAGAATTTTAAAGAAAGAATGGTTTTTTGGAAAAAAAGACAAAGACCACTGCATGGAAGAATGCATCAATGTACAGGTGAGGCGTGATGCAGTGCATAGTGCCATCAAGTATTTGCTGTCAGAGAAACAAATTCCACTTACTCATTGCAACATTGACTATAATGTGGTGAAGCATATAGCTTCTTTGTCAACACCCAAGGTAAAGCTATGGGCCAACAGGTGGATTAAAAAGGATGAAGATGGGTCGGAAATAGTAACCTCTTATATGAGAAAAGAGATCCCACAACAGGTGGTTGCATATGTGGAAAGATTAATCAGCGAGATAAGAATGCCAACAGATATGCACCAAAGCTTTCAATTCAATGTAGAGGTTACGGCAGAGTCTGGAAAGCTTGTCAACTTCAGGGGAGTCTCAGAAGATGACTTCTTTAAGAATGAGTCAGCATGGGATAAGCCACAACTATTCTTTATCAATGAAGTTTCTAGCGATGATATCCATAACTTCATTGATAGAATAGTATATACCACCATTAGCAAAGTGGCGATTTGTAACATTGTCATATTTGTTGATAAAAAAGACAAAGAAGCCATGCAGGTTACTCTAGAGCGAGCATATTCATCAGATTTGAAGATCTATAGTGGTGTTTATGCAGCAAAGAGAGGCAAGAGAGAATGTGGCATAGCGATTCAAACTCTTGAATCATTCTTTCTATGTATGCGGAGTCCCAACCCTGATCACTCTTTACAAAAGAACATAAGAGGGAATTCAAATAATTTGAGATTGATGCTAGAAGAGCAAGATATTCCCAGGTCCATACATTATCAAAAAAACAACTACGGAAGTCCTGCAAAAAGTGGGAGTCTCTTGCTTACCATGATGGAGAATTTGCTGCCGGCAGGTTGGGAGGTCACCTTGTGCAGGATGGGATATTTATTTGAGGATCTCCTAAGAAAAGGCAACTCCACCAATATTATTGAAAATAAGCATTTCATGGCCTATTTCCAGCTTCAAGCAGATCTAACCACAGGCTATGAAAAAGAGATAGACCACAAGGACACCGATGACATGGATGATTACCTTGAAGATCATAATGTCCCAGTTGTTGATGATGAAAAGATGGACTTACATGACCCATTCACAGAGAGGTTGGTGGATGAAGACAAATATGATGATGCCCTCTTTGATAATTATGGCTCGCAGGGTTATGAAAAAAGGCCACTACGACAATACTTAGCGGTATGAACTCTCTATTTCTCAACTAAATACAATTTTTTAAATAAGATTTAAATTTAAAGATAATGACTCTAATCTCTCATATTTATTTACAGGCAATAGAGGGAGAAGAAATGGATGAAGTCAATACGGAGGCACTCCCTTCCACTTCAATAATGCAACCACCTCTAAATTTGATTGAAAAATCAAATTTAGCTGCATTAGATAAAATGGAGAGCTCATTTCAAGTTAAGATCGTTTTGAAACGAGAACCTCAGTATTTAAGCTTTGGTAGAGAGGAGGTTTCAATCCTCTCCAATCCTTTAAAAGAGGTTAATGACAATGTTATCTTGGCCATTCTCAGGTAATGTTTATTTATTTATTGCTACTTCAATAAGCTAACATTTGTTTATTTATTCACAGTTCAGTTATATATCAGTTTCCTAGTGCAGAATGCAAATCAATTCTATGAGCTAATGTTTGTTTATTTCTTGGTGCAGTGTAGTTATTTCTCAACTTCCTACTACAGTGCAGCATCGTGTCTACATGCTCGATGCTCTCCTTTCTTCTATTCTTAGCTCTCCTCAAAAGACTATAGAAGATGTTTGTACCTGGTTAAGCCCTTTGAATTTAGATGGGGTGCGAGTCATCTTAATGCCTTATCATGAGGCGTAAGTATCAACTCTAACCTTATTTTTACTATTTCTTTGGCAAGTTTGTGTAAAACAATAATCATTTTTATTCTGGTCGTGTAGCTCACATTGGAGTCTGATCTTCTGGGACCTTGAACTCAACCATTTATGGTTTGTGAATTCAATAGAAGGCTATCATGCCAACTCCCCAAGGTAATTATTCTCTTAATATTTTTGATACTTTCTTATTCTGTATCTTATGATCATGACATATTAATATATTTCATATGTCATGCTGGACAGTGCTGCATATCGGCTAGTATCTGCTGTCAGAACAACCACGGAGCAACAAGATCAAGTAGAATTCAAAAGACGTCTGCCAGTGGAGCAAAAAGATGGACACAGTTGTGGGTGGAGAGTCGCCTACAACTGCATGTTGTTTCTTAGAGAGATTTTTGATCTGGAGTTACCAGTCAAAATGGAATCATATACAGAAGCTGATCTGCTAGCATTTCGGGCTGAGAGTATTCAGCATCTAATTAGTACCATTGGGAAACAACATGAAAATATGACTACATTGCAGCATGTATAAAACCTTATCTTTATACTTGTATACTTGTTCCAGCCTTTAATTGGGATGTATAAATCTCATAACTTTTTTATATTTTCCTCCAAAAGGAGAAGAGAATGAGTTTAATGAAAGCATACTATCTTTATACTTTTATAATTATTTAAACCATTAATTTTATTTGGGATGTATAAATCTCATAACTTGTCTAATGAAAGCATGCTATCTTTATACTTCTATGATTATTTAAACCATTATTTTTATTTGGGATGTGTAAATCTCATAACTTTTTAAATTTTTCATCCAAGAGAAGGAGAGACTCACTCTAATGAAAGCGTGTATGAAACCTTTTTAAATTTTTGCTCCAAGCAGAGGAGAGACTTACACTAATGAAAGCATATATGAAACCTTATCTGCTTGTTTAAGCCTTTATTTGGGATGTGTACATCGCATAACTTTTTTATATTTTTATGGCAGAAGGAGGATGTGGAGGACATAGCAAGTGAAGAAGAATACGATGTAGACTACTCCCTCAATAAGATGAGTCATAAAAATATGAATCTATTGGAGCAGATTGGAAGTTCATTCACTGCTATGTTGTTAATTCGACAACAACCTCATTTTTTTGAATTTGGTGAAGAAGAGATTTCAATCCTCTTGAATCCTAAGAATGAGGTTAATGTCAAAGTCATTACAACCATCCTCAGGTTTGATGCAGCCTTTTCCTTGGCTTTATACTTTGCTTATTTTGATTAAACCCAAGAAGCTAATACTTTTTTTTTAAATATAGCAATGTTATAGCAAATTTTCCGCAAAATATACAAAGCGTTTCATATATGCTCGATCCTCGTATTTCGGAAGTGCTTATCAACAAAGAAGAAACCATAGAGAATGTTTGCAAGTGGTTGAAGCACATTCCTATGAATGACGCACGAGTTATTTTTACAGCATATTATGAGAAGTAAGCATCAAACCCTACTTGTTTTTTCTATTGCATTTGCTAGAATTGTCTCAAACACAGTAATTATTCTTTATTGATAATACAGCTCACATTGGAGTCTGGTAGTCGTGGACATCCTTGCGAAGAAGTGCTTCTTTGCAAACTCAATGACATCCGTCCATGGCAATGTGTTAGAGTAAGTATAGACTACACTTGTTGTCACTTCTTGACATGTAGATTGATATGCAATGCACATATTCACTGTTGTTATATGTTTTGATATGCAGATCAGCTCGAAAATTAGTAGATGCTATCGACATAGTAATGCGGCAATGTGACTTGGCACAACAAATAGAGTATATAACATGTCAGGTATCACATCAAGATAATAGCCACATCTATAATTGTGGATGGAGGTGGGCTACAATTGCTTTTTGGTACTTGGTCAAATTTTTGAGATGCAAAATGACACCACACTATCAACATATACGGATTTGCATCTCTATGCATTTATAACATGTACCATTCGAGCAATCATTGATTGCGAAATGAATGCCATCAAAGAGTCAAAGAGGATAGATGACCTCAACTCTACAAACATGGCCTCATTAAAAGAATTGGGAAGCTCTTTTAATGTTAGGGTTATGATTCAACATAGACCTCAGTATCTTGAATTTGGGGGAGAAGAGATTTCAATTCTCTCTAGAGCTTCAAATGAGGTCAATAACAACGTTATGATGGCCATTCTCAGGTTTGATACAAACTTTTTCTCTACTTGATAATTCAATATTTTGATTTAATCTAATAAGCTAATAAGCTAATATTCATTTATTTTGATTAAATCTAATAAGCTAATATTCATTTATTTGTTGGTGCAGTATAGTTATCTCACGATTTGGTAGAGTCGTACAAAATCGTGCGTATATGTTGGATTCCCTCCTTTCTCCTATACTTAGCGATAGCAGAAAGACAATAGCCGATGTTTGTAAATTATTACAGCCTTTACATTTACATGGCGTGCGAGTCCTATTTATGGCATATCATGAGATGTAAGTATCATGGCAACCTTTATTTTCATCTTGTACTGGCAACATTGTGTTAAATAATAATGGTTCTTAATTATTCGTGTAGGGAACATTGGAGTCTGGTGGTTTGGAACCTTGAAGACAACTATTGTTGGTTTGTTAACTCCATTGCAGGCTTTCATGGCTCAGTGCAAACGTAAGTATTCTATTAATCTGTTGTTACTTCTATATTATGTACCTTATGTGATAGATACACTAAGTTTTTTTAATATGTCACGATGAGCAGGTCGATTGAGAAGTTGGTATCTGCTATCAGAGAAACAGGACAGTACAAAGACTCGGTAGACTTCCAAAAGCGTTTAGTAGTAGAGCAGGAAGATGGGCATAGTTGTGGGTGGAGAGTTGCCTACAACTGCATGTTGATTTTCAAAGAAATTTTCTCACTTATGCCACAGATCTCATCGGAAGACTCTTTGGAGCTCAAATATTTAGAGGAGGATATACAATTGTTTAGGGCTGAAATCATTCGAGACCTAATTGCTGCCATTAGAATACAACGTGCAACTGAAGCAATACCAGAGCTTCCCTTTAAGGAAGAGGAGACTGAGTCTACTATGAAAGCACTGCATACTACAGAAGAAGTAGAGACCCAATGTACACCTACAGCACCACAGCCTCCACTGGAAGCATCAGAAGAGTTGCCACCGCCTCCGCTTGCATTTGAGGAAGAGGATACTGAGTCTACTCCGAAAGCACTACATACTACAAAAGAAGTAGAGACCGAGTGTACATCTACAGTACCACAGCCTCCATTGGAAGCATCCGAAGAGTTGCCAGAGTCTCCACTAGAAGCATCACAAGAGTTGTGATGCATGTATGATGTTGTGTTTGTAGTTTTTGTTGATTATACACCAATTTGTGACTTATTACTTAAGTGGCATAATCATGATATTTATATAATTTCTTTATGCACACAATTTTATGATATGAATGTGTGATGATGTGATTATTTGGAAATAAATCCTTGTGTGATGGGAATTCTGATATGAATATTTGATGATGTAATATTTGTAATATATTTATTTCATGCACACAATTTTATGATATGAATGTGTGATGATGTGATTATTTGAAAATAAATCCTTGTGTGATGAGAATTTTGATATGAATATGTGATGATGTAATATTTGTAATATATTTCTTCATGCACACAATTTTATGATATGAATGTGTGATGAATCTGTGATTATTTGGAAATAAATCCTTGTGTAACGAGAATTTTATTCAGTTGGACAGTCTCCACTCACTTAAAGTAGAGCATTCGCAATGCTTCTCTCACTTTATTCCAACCCTTATCCTTATCATCTCCACTCACTTAAAGTAGAGCATTCAATCTCCACTCGCTTTATTCCAACCCTTATCATAGTGAACACATCGTGCCACTCACTTTATTCCAACCCTTATCCTTATCGTAGTGAACACATCGTGCCTTAGTGCACTTGTATTCTTCCATCCTAGTCTTTCCACAAACACTCTCTTATTTCTTACATCCTAGTCCTTCTGAGTAACTTGTATTCTTCTATCCTAGTCCTTCCGCAAACACTCTCAGAGTCTTCTTTCATCCATCCTGATAACCAAGTATCCTTCTGAGTAACTTGTATTCTTCTATCCTAGTCCTTCCGCAAACACTCTCAGAGTCTTCTTTCATCCATCCTGATAACCAAGTATTCTTCTATCCTAGTTCTTCCACAAACACTCTCTTCTTTCATCCATCCTAGTGCTTCTCATTAACTTGTATTCTTCTTGTATTCTTCTATCCTAGTCCTTCCGCAAACACTCTCAGAGTCTTCTTTCATCCATCCTGATAACCAAGTATTCTTCTATCCTAGTTCTTCTGCAGACACACTCTTCTTTCTTGCATCCTAGTGCTTCTCATTAACTTGTATTCTTCTATCCTAGTCCTTCCGCAAACACTCTCAGAGTCTTCTTTCATCCATCTTGATAACCAAGTAATCTTCTATCCTAGTTCTTCCTCCGCAGACACTCTCTTCTTTCTTGCATCGTAGTCCATCTCCCTTTCTTTATCATCTCCCCACCCATGGATGTCCTTGGCATTGTCGAAGACGTGGAGTTCGGAATTAACAATCTCAAAGAATGGATTGTTGACCAAGGAGCACAGAGAGAGGCCAGAATTCGACAAGGTTCTCCTTTGACACACATGGAGAGAGAGGAATTTGCTGCACAAAGGCACGCAGAGAGGGAGGAGACTCTCAAGATAGCAGACAGTGAAAGACTTCTAAGACGTATGATAAAAGCACGACAAGATCTATTAGATTTCTTAAGTAACCTGTGTTATCGCAGCTCTCGTCATGGGCGATTTGATGCGGATGCTGAGAGAACAATAAGAGCCTCTCAGAGAAATTATAAAGAAACAATTTGTGATTGCTTAAACTTCTTCTTCGCATGTAATTATGTTGAGGATACAGCTGTGGAGGCAGTGAAGGATTGGGTTGTTGAGAAGATAAGAGAGACCAATGATGAGATCTTCTAGACTTAGATAAGAGAGACTGTATTAAGGTGTTTTTTGACACCATATGGCTTTGTATTAAGGTGTTTTTTGACACCATATGGCCTTGTATTAAGGTGTTTTTTGACACCATATGGCTTTGAGTAATATGATCTACTTCTTGTACAAATGTGATGTTAAGATGATGTTAAGAGAGACTGTATTAAGGTGTTTTTTGGCACCATATGGCTTTGAGTAATATGATCTACTTCTTTACAAATGTGATGTGCTCTTTTTGAAATGTACTCTAGTTTTCATAACATGTCACGCCATTTTTTCTAATTTGATTTTTTAAAATCTTACTTTTTTGTCTCTTTTAACAATGTGATGTACTCTATTTTTAACATCTCACGTCATTTTTTCTAATTTGATTTTTTTAAATCTTCCTTTTTGACTCAATGTTTTGTTTTATAAGAGCCTCTTTTTTTGAAATGTTTTATCCAGAATTATCTCACAAAATGAATTTGGACAGTGCAAGAGTCCAAAATTAATGAAATAGGTGTTGTCTACAGTACCGTCGCTTGACTGCAGAGTTAACTAGCCACCGCACACGCACTCAAATTTTGATAATATTACTTCTTCTGATTGTGTATAGCCTATGATGATGTTCCAGCCAATTCAGTGGCTTGCTGCATCAGGTTTTCAGTCCACATCAGAAGATGGCCTCCTGAAGTCCGCCGTCCATGCCCCCTATGCTTTGGTGGATAAAGCCGAAGATCAGATGCTAGTTGAACATGCTAGTTGAACAACAACAACTCAATTGGTGCAACTCTCATAATATTGCAGTTCAAGAATGTCTCAATGCATGCTACACCGCACTCTATGATCTCCAGCTCGCTGTCGGCAAGCTAGGTACATCATATCCTTAAGGAGTTGCAATCTTCTAGCCCTGCCACTTCAGCTGCACAGTCTGTTTATAGCTCCTTCCCCCTGCATTACCTCCATCCTCTGCTAGTCCCTTAGATCCCTCTTTGCGTCCTGTACATGCTCCCACTTTCATGTTGTTACCTATGGATCTATTTTTGAGATAGCGATCTCCACTCGTGATATGCCAGGGTGACCGTTGTGCATTTATGTCACCGACTTGTTAGCTGCAGATGTGGTTGGTACACCGCCCATGAATAATATCTGGATGACAGCTATCCTTATGTACTCTAGTTCGTGGCTCAGTTAGTATGCCACCTTAGTTAGCTGAGTTTGGTTTGAGACCCACATATAGGGTTCTTCTATTTCTTTGTACTAGAGTTCTTTTGGCTTATACAACTAAGAAGAGAAAAACTGTTTTCAGCCTCCACCTTTGTGTGTATTCCCCCATTGTGTATGTGAGAAAGCTGCAAGTGAGACTCCTTCCCTCTCTCCCACTATCTTCACATGGTATCAGAGCCTGGTTCATGGTAAGGAGCTCAAGAAAGCAAACCAAGTTCGCGGTGTCCTGGTAAGAGGACCAGTGTTTCTTTCCTTTTTCAAGTTTGGGAGCAAATCTCTGCAGGTAGCACAGGCGGAAAGTGCAACAGTGCATTGTCTCAGATTGAGATGCCCTTTGTGGTGTGGCGAGAGGGCAATATATGCTGCGGGCGAAGGCAAAGCTCTTAGTGACTTTATTTTTTTGATTCGAGGCCATTTCGAGGCCCGTTTTGAAGGTGGAAGTTCTTCGCAAGCACTCAGAAAAAGGCCTTGTTTTTGCTGTGCGACCACTGCTCTGCAGGTTGGTGAAAAGTTGCCGTAGAAATTGCATCGTATGCCTGATCTAATGCTCAGTCCTTCTTCAGAAACATGTGCACCTTTAGAACTGTAATGGGAGTCCAAAGCGTTTCTTGAACATAGAGCATTCAAAAGGCGAGCATTGCTTCTAGGAATCCCATTGGTAGCAAGGTCTCCAAGGTCATGCATATCCATCCTCTCGAGGTTGTGCAAACAAATTGAGAGCGATCCAATCGTCAGGTTGGGATCAGATGGCCACAAACCATTGAGGGTGAAGTGTCCATAATGACCGTTTCCATGCCCATGGGTAATCATTCCAATGAGTGAAACCTGTAATTGCCATGCAAAATCGGTGTCCTTGGACCTCACCCAAAGTCTTGGAATTGCCATCTTTTTTTGGTCCATCTTATCATGGATTATGCATACATACTTTTTTGGATCCATCTCGGAGTACCTACGCCATGCATAGTATAAGTTCCTACAACTTTGTTGCTGTATCATATGCATCTTTCTCTCTTCCATTAGCGAATTGTGCTCATCTTGACTTTTTGTGGCTGCCAATTGAGTCGGCTGCACAAGCTACATTTAGAGAATTCACTCGTCTTAGCAAGGGCTACATTTTTTAAGTCTGATTTCCAAATCCTGCCAAATGTGGATGTGGATAGGCTCTGATAACCACGTTGATTAAGTGAAGTGTTGACCTCACATAGGACGTCTATCTTCTTATACACTTCAGGTATCACTTGTTGTGTCTCTCTAGAACCATCCTGCATGGTTCTACTCTTGTGAGGCATATGCTCTGTGCTATTATCCACAAAGTGTTGAATGAGAGCCCTTCCCATACCTATGTGCTCCCTGCTCCTCCTCATAATCCCTGAATTGCCATGCACATATCACTGCACACCACTCTCAAATTGCTCCCTGTATCGATAAAATGATGTCCTTGGAATTCCATGCATCTCATACCATGCTCTACAACAGACATCCCGACCGTTTATCCTGAAGTTGTAGCATATCCTCCCTGTGTAGTCATGATGCCAAGCCGTTGACAACACATCGTATATAAAGTTTGTACGAGACTCCAAGGAGCTGCCCCAAAAGTTCTTCCTTAGATTCATTAAGAGATCTCGCTCTGCATGTTGGCAACACCTACTCCCACAACAATCGATGGAAGGAACCTACTGCACCGAATCTAGTGACATTTTGTACATTGGTGTTGGAGGCTCTCTTTGTTTAGGCACCCTATTAATGAAAGTGTACCTTCTTTTCTTTGATGTTGGATCATCCCTTTTCAACATTTGATCATTGACCAACTCATCTATACCAGCAACGTGGTCCATGGGCACATATTGTTGCAATGGGCTTCCTTCAAGTAAGGTAATCTGCTTGATGGGCCACTTTACTAGGCTGAGAGAGCCGACATCTTGCATAGAAGACCCTAAGTCACTTCCTCTAATTTGTTCTTTCTTTTCAATACCCACACCAATGCAATCCTTACCCAATAGGTCAAAGTTTATAGAGTCTCCCGGGAAAACATATAAGATCACACCTTCCCCCACGGTCTTTGTTTTGCTCTCATCCCATAAGACAACCTTTTTCTCTTTCCAAGATTCACAAATGAAATTGTCAGTTTCCAATGAAGAAACTGGCATTGCCTCAACATAAGGTCGCTCAGGCTCACTTGGTGCAGCTTCTTCAGTACCGCATCATCTAAAGAATCACCAACATGTTTTAGAGAGCCCTTAGGCAACTTGACAACGCTCCAAATGGCTTCACTAACAAGCACTGCATCCATAGTGGGAAATGGCAAGAGCATCTCACTATTGATAGACTTCTCGACTATCATTGATACATTTTATGTCCCAATCTTCACACCACTACAGTCGGCCTCCGGATCTATTGCACACACTCCACCAATTCCAACCACTTCATTCCCCACCATCATCATGACCTTGTCCCCGCTTCTGATAGCCATCCCCTGTCATTATGATTACGGAGAATTAATTATGAACAAATTACAACCAAAGAATTTCATAAGACCATCAAACATGTCCTTCTAGAGGGGAAGAATGGCATTGGTGCAAATCTCTAGAATGCATGAATGAGTCTATACAAAATTTTCATGAAAGCATGAATTATTTCCCTAAAAATTTTAGCAATTTCATAAAACTTTTTCTAAAGCATGAATTATTTTCATCATCGTCATGACCTGATTCATGCATTCGATAGTAGCCATCCCCTCTCATTATGATGACAGTAAATTGATTATGAACAAACTACAACCAAAGAATTTCATAAGACCAACAAAGTTGTCCTTGTAGTGGGGGGAGAATGGCACCAGTGCCATTCTCCATGTGGGATTGTGGAGAATGGCATTGGTGACATTCTCCATGTGAATTCGGCTTTCCTATGGAGAATTGCATATCCCATCTTTGAAAAGGGGAATGGCACCAGTTCCATTCTCCCCATGCATTGACTTGAGAAAAACATTTGTCTTCATAAGAGGAGAACAGACTAGTGCCATTCTTCCTTTGGAAGACAAAATTTTGACTTGGGACTTTGCCTTGGGAGAATGCCAATGGTGCCATGCTCCCTTTGCAAAACCAAAATTTTATATTAGGACATTGCAATGGGAGAATGGCACTGGTGCCATTCTCCCTTTATGAAGGCAAACTTTGAATCAAGACATTGCATTGGGAGACTGGCACTGGTGCCATTTTCCCTTTGCAAAGCCAAGATTCTGAATCGTGACATTGCAATGGGAGAATGGCACTAGTGCCATACTGTCTTTGTGAAGTAGAAATTTTGAATCACGACATTGCATGGGGAGAATGGCACAGCCAAAGTTTTGAATCGGGACATTGCAACGGGAGAATGGCAGTGGTGCAAATTTAAAATTTAAAATTTTTGGCTTTGTAATAGGAAAGTGGAGAATGGCACTAGTGCCATTCTCCCAATGGAATGTCCTGATTCAAAATTTTGGCTTCACAAAGGTAGAATGGCACCGGTGCCATTCTCCCATTGGAATTAGTGGAATGTCAATCTATAGGTTTAGTTTGTCTAGATTACCACTAGCGGAGAATGGCAGTGATGCCAATCTCATGCTGGCAACTACATAATGACACTGAGATCATCAAACTCACATGTGGAATGGAATCAGACACCACTCTCCTATGATCACAGTCTCCGCTCTGTAGAGTTCATATGGATTTGTGTCAATCTCTGTGGAGAATGGCATTGGTGCCAATCTCATAACATGACCTGAAAACATGCACAAGGAATCCTAAACTCACATGTGCATTTGCAGTTTTGCCATTATCCTACTGTAGCCAATAAAATTAGTGGAATGTCAATCTACAGGTTTAGTTTGCCTAGATTACTATTAGCGGAGAATGGCAGTGATGCCAATTTCATGCTGGCACCTACATAATGACACTGAGATCATCAAACTCACATGTGCCATTTTGACTCTGTGAAGCCAAAACTTTGAATCTGGGAGATTGGCACTAGTGCCATTTCCCCTTTGCACAGCCAAGATTTGATTCGGGAAATCACAATGGGAGAATGGCACTGGTGCCATTCCCCCTTTGCAAAGCCAACGTTTTGAATTGGGACATTGCAATGGGAGAATGGAAGTGGAGCAAATTTAGAAATTTTTCGCTTTGCAAAATGGGGAGATTGGAGGATGGCAGTAGTGCCATTCTCCCATTGCAATGCCAGAACTTGAGACCATAGACTTTGTGTGTGTGTGTGTGAACGTGGTATTCATTTGAAACCATACATTATTTTACTTCCATTTATTCATATGTGGTAAAGTTGATCGATATTACTTTATGAAACCTAGCTCGTTATGTGAGTTTATTCATGTTAGTTTGGTTATGCTAGGTTGGTTAAGTTACAAATTTTTATGTTAGAGTATGTTTTTCTTGATCAAGGTCCAAGTAATGTAAAATTTTAAGGTATAGATTGAATTAGTTGATGAGAATGTGACTTTTCTCCATGTTAAAAAAATTGTGATCATGCTCATCATTAGATCGCAAGCTATGGATTTTTTTAAAAGGAAGATGAGAATAGGTTAAATAAAAGGCGTGAGGACAATGTAAAAAAGGAAGAAAATGAGTGTGGACAATGTAAAATAGAAATAAAAGAAATGCATACGTTAGATATGTTAAATGAAAGAAATAAAATAAATGTTAGATATGTCCCAATTCCTCCATTAGTTGGCTAATTGGTGTTTATACTAAAAAGCAACTTGAAAAGCATATACTAAAAACTTTGAAACAGATCGTCTATCACAAAATAGGAATTGCCTTCATTTATCAATGATGTTAACATCAATGAAAGCTTTGTTGGGAAATTCTTTGTAGCCACTAACGGCTTTGTACTTCTTTCGAGTGTGTGCTTGTTTGATCTTAAGGGTTAGCGTATCTGCTTTAGTGTCATAATAGAGAATAAATATGGGATCATTATGATGTCTAAGATCAGGTGTGTGATTTGGCTTTATAATACTCATGTTTTCCAAGTTATGACCACATGGTGGTTCACAAAATAAGGAGTGTGATTTGATCACGTGTTTGTTGTACAACTAGAGTGATTTGGTTCTATGATACTCATTACTACATTATTCAAAAAAGGCAATTGATAGAGAACATGGAAGCAACATATACTTCGATGGTGACAAGTATCTCGATAATTGATGTAGCTTTAAGGTGTGCTTGCAACTCAACGAGCTTGCAGGTGATAAAAGATAGCATATACACTCTTGCACACAAAAATAAGTGCTTCCAAGCTCTGATTGGAAAAAAGTGCTTCCCTAGAAATGTGTCAAGACTTATCAAAGGATTACATGTTGAAGCATGTGCTGCTTAGAATGCAGATGCAAGGAATGGGAAATTGCCAAAGAAAGTCTTGCAAGTATTTACTTGGAAAACATCTTAAGGCACTTTTTCGATTTTATCTGAATCCCTAACAACAATAAATGAAGAGGATGTGATAGGGATGTGATAAAGAGGATCAACCCATGGACGCTAATTATAAAGACTGGCAATAATGGCAAATTTTGGGCTAGGCCAATGTAGTATGAAGCCTTGAATGCAATTTTGACGAAAAGCAAAAGCTTAAACTAATGAAGGTAAAAAATTGTTAAATTTGTTTTTTAACGAAAAGCAAAAGGTTAGAAGGTCAAAAATTGAAATACCCCATTAGGAAAAAAGGGAGCTCATTTTGGGGCCCTGTAAGAAATTCACTATTTTCTCTTTTCTCTCTCTACAAAAGCAAGAAAATATGGATACTTGCGTGAGAAATGTCAGTGTGAAAAGGAATAAATATATTCTTTCACGTGCTTTACATTCAATGTTCATATAAGAGCAACACTTTTCTATGCAGAATTTGGTGATTCTGACACCGCTGACGCGTCCGGAACAGTCCAAAACCCCAAAAACGGCACTGGAAACGCTGGAATCGGACATCCGGAGGCCCGGAAACGGCCAAAAAAGGCCGAAAAGTGGGATTTGCAGCAAAACGCGATCTGGCACCGTTTTGGACCGTTCCGGACGCGTCTGCGGTGTCAGAATCACCAAATTCTTCACAGAAAATAAATTTTTAAAAGATTCAAATTAGATCACCTCATTAATGTGACATGCTTCTACGAACATATAGTACTATCTCTTTTTCTTATTTTCATCTTCTTTTGTTGAATTTTCAACGTTACGTTGGCCCACTCCTGATTGGTTGAGAGCCTATTTTCTCTCTCTTCTAAAAGGCCCCAAAATGAGCTCCCTTTTTTCCTAATGCTAATACCTTCTCTGTCATTGCATTCGTTGCCCTATGTTGATCGACTGTTTTCTCGTGGGAATTTGCGCTCTCGTGAGCAATGACACGCCTTGCTACTGGAGTGGCGTCTCTTGTGCCAACGTCCCATAGAAAGCTCCGCCATCATATCAATTGGATCGGTCAATCAGCTGCGCCGCTTGAGCCATACTACCCGTGCTTTTGGAGCGCTCGATCAACTGCGCCGCTTGAGCTCTTCAACGCTTGAGCTCTTCAGGGAAATAGCATCCATGGAACTCTCTTGCCCGAGCTCTTCAACGCAACATCCGTTCGCACCATCTTGCATGGAGGCAACCAAATAACGAGAGCTTTGCCTCCTCAGATTAGCTGCCTAAGCAAAGAGACGATGAAGAAGAAGAAGATGGCAAAAAAAACGCTAGTAACAAGCTGCTCGGTGAAATTCGTTTGCCTATCACGGGATGCCGCCAGCTGCAAACTCTCGTTCTTGCCCTAGAGCAGCTCAACCTTTCAGCCGATTCTTTCAGGTGCAATCTCAGAACGCTTAAGTCCTTCAACCACCTCTCCTGTCTGATTCCCTACAGTCTAGGGAACCTTCCTTACACTGTGAGCCTCGATTCGAGTCACAACAATCTCAGTGGTAAAATCCCACAAGAGGACTTCACAAAGTCACCGGCCTCAAAAGGGACTTCACAAAGTCGATTCTGCCCCTGCCTCTGAGAGCTGTGGTGAGTAAAACTCTGAGACTCCTCTCCAATTTTGCTAAATTGAAATGAGTTGTTTGGAATGAATAGAAAGTGAATGAGGGAAAGGCATCAATTGAAATGAGAGAAAAGGACTTGATTCGTCTGAAATATAGATTGAAAGTTAAAAGTGATAGTTTGAAACTACTAAATAATTCAAATTTTGAAATATAGCTCTTCCCGCCATTGTTCCCTTTTGAATTTTGGATAGATAAAGTGGCACTTATGCCATTCTCTCCAATATTAAATTTAAATTCAAATTCATATTGATATTTTTAATTTTAATTTGTATTTCAAATTGAAATTATTCTTTTGAAATTGTATTTCAAAACCTAAATTCTAGTTTTCAAATTTTGATTTCAAGTTAAACTTCAATCTCAATTTTGATTTTCATGATTGAATGGCAAATTTAGAGATTGAAATTCTAATTTTAAATGGAGAATGGCACCAGTGCCATTCTCCAAGACCTCATAAGAAGTCCTTGAGAGTGGCACTAGTGCCAATATCCCTTGAGATAAATAAAATTCTGAAATATAGCTCTTCCCGCCATTGTTCCCTTTTGAATTTCGGATATATAGAGTGGTACTTATGCCATTCTCTCCAATATTAAATTTAAATTCAAATTCATATTGATATTTTTAATTTCAATTTGTATTTCAAATTGAAATTATTATGTTTGAAATTGTATTTCAAAACCGAAATTCTAGTTTTCAAATTTTGATTTCAAGTTAAACTTCAATCTCAATTTTGATTTTCATGATTGAATGGCAAATTTAGAGATTGAAATTCTAATTTTAAATGGAGAATGGCACCAGTGCCATTCTCCAAGACCACATAAGAAGTCCTTGAGAGTGGCACTAGTGCCAGTATCCCTTGAGATAAATTGAAAGACCTCATAAGAAGTCCTTGAGAGTGGCACTAGTGGAGAATGGCAGTGATGCCAATCTCATGCTAGCAACTACATAATGACACTGAGATCATCAAACTCACATGTGCATTCTTCTATGTAGTGATCACTGTCTCCGCTGTGTAGAGATCATATGGAATTGTGTCAATCTCTGTGGAGAATGCCACCAGTGGAGAATGGAAGTGGTGCCAATCTCATACCATGACCTGAAAACATGCACAAGGAATCCTAAGCTCACATGTGCATTGGCACTTTTGCCATTATCCTACTACAGCCAATAAAATTAGTGGAATGTCAATCTATAGGTTCAGTTTGTCTAGATTACCACTAGCGGAGAATGGCAGTGATGCCAATCTCATGATGTCAACTACATAATGAAACTGAGATCATCAAACTCACATGTGGAATGGAATAGGATACCACTCTCTTATGATCACTGGAATACCCCTCCTAGAATAGTAGGGTAAACATTTGTACAAGTGGAGAATGGCAGTGGTAACACTATATTAGAGAATTTGGGAAAATCCCAATTCCCACAAAATAAAATATAGTCACTTCAAAAGTAAATTTTGATATTTTTTATTGAAACATTAGCTCCATTGAGGACCCAAGTTTTAGTTATGTTGGGGGAGACTAGACCATGCACAATACTTTCCCAATTCCTAGAACCCAAGCAACAAGCTTCCATATGTTGCTATGGCAAAAGGCCTTAATAGATGTGAACATGGTCCTATGGCCAAAACATTTGTTGATTTGCTAGTGAAAGAAAGATGTTTGTTGTTTCATATACATCAAAACCACAAACAAAAGCCAATTTATAGATGTTGCGTTAGGAAGATTCATTGGAGTAAATTAAATTGCATTATTGATATATACAATAGGATTGTTATAGAGCTTTGACATCCATCATATAAATGTGTGTTCAAAAACAAAATTAAACTTGCAACAACTGTCAATTTTTATTTGGTATATTAGATGTATCAAATTAATGCCATATGCATATGTTTCTATGTTGATAAATTGCACTATTGACATATGCAATAGGATTATGGTAGAGCTTTGACATCCATCATATAAATGTGGTGTTCAAAAATACCGTTCCATCATAATAGAGCTCGTGAAACTCTCCATCACAATAGAGCTCATGAAACTCAGAGACATGGTCTTGATAAAAACCTTTTTTTTAATTTCTTTCTCGTGCTAAATATAATCAAAACCATTGACACATAGCCAAATTTGCAACTAAATTTTGCATCACATCGTTTAACATAATCATTAACAATTCCATACTAGTATTCATACTCACAAAGTAGCTCATCTCCGAAGGAGATATCCTTTATGGTTTGCACAGTAATGTAGCCATGGGCACTCAAATCTCCTTGTGACTTTTGAGCCCAAGGTGGTAGCTTAGGGATGTATACAAATATAACATTTGTTCTTTCTTTATAATACATTGAGCTATTTATATATCTAGCAATGTTTCCATACAATACATCTCCCACAATACATTTCACATCTGTCAATGGCTCAATGAATGGATCTTCAAACATTCCATAAGTCTTCATCCTTGGGAAAAACTTGAGGAGAGATCTCCAAGTATCATAATCATACTTTGGACCATTATATACCATCAAATCTTGTTTCTTCTTGATGCTCGTATGTACAAAAAGACCATATCCTGCCCCAGGTATTGTTGATTTCTTTACTTCATAATGGATGCCATTCATTTTGAACACGTGCTCAATGGGTATGGGCAATTCATGTTTCCATAAACCATTGGATGCAGGATCAAAATTTGTAATAAGATAGCTCTTCAACTTTTTAGGACAATCTGCAACACCTATCATATGTTTAAAATCAAAGAATCATTCTTTTAGTGGAGGAATACAAACTCACATCACAAAGCACAAAGCATTTTTGCCACAAGGTACTAACTGAATGTCTATTAATTCTTTCACAAAACAAATTGAAACATAATGTTTTGCAAATCGAATCTAACCAAATAGTGTCCAAATATAAATCAAAATGTAGGTACAAATGTTTTAGCTGAGCATTTGTGTCTGTAACTCTAATTAACAAGATCACCCAGATTCACTAAGGGTTGTCTATGCAATAAAATTGAATCAAGTTGGCTAAGAATGCCCTTGCAGCACCAGCAGTGATTCCCCTTTCCTTGCATCCAAGAACCATAGCAAAGCGTTTTGCCTCACTATCTTTCAACGGCCCCATTTTGGCAATTTTTCCTAGCATGCATTCTTCCTCTTCATTCAATGTAACATGTTGAGCATGCACCATACTTCTTGTAGTAGGACAAGTCCCTCTCACTCTAGTTTTGGTTATAGGTGAAGCAATACCTTTCTCTGTGTCTTTTTTTGAACTACGAGTAGACATATGAGATTCGACATTCATCCTTTCGAGCACTTCTTTGTTTTTTTCTTTGAATTCAAGGATCACTGGTTGAAAATAATAGAACATATCATGCCCTTCGACAATCGGAGCTTGACCAAATTTGTTAGAAGAGATGGCACTACGCACATCTCATTATATTTTCAAATATGTCCCCTGATCTGATAGGTAAATCACACTCGGCCAGAAGGAATTACTTGAGCTTAGCAAAGGAGGGTATGCCAGTAAGGAAAAGGTAAGCCCCCCCTCGTGAGCTTCTCCAAGTCGGGCTTAATGATGTGGTGGGAAAAGGGTTTTCATTGGAAAATATAATTCCCCATGTCAATCCTCAAATGCTTCACAAAGGCACAAAACCATTGACCTCAAGAACTCACTTGCTCCACAAAGCCATAAAACCATATATGTCAAGAGCTCACTGGTTTTCTTAATAGATGAAGATGTAGAAACATCATATCAATTCTATTTCTTACCTATATGTGAGAGGAGCAAGGTTTGCGGGAGCTCCAACACAAAAAGGAGGTTTGGTATAGGTTCGGCAGGAGAAATGTGGAGGTTTGGGAGAGAGTGGAGGTTCAAGGAGTGAGGAGAGAAGTTTTGGGCCACGTGGCAGACGGTGGAAAGCTGAGAGTGGCAAACTGTGGTCGCCCCAGAGTACACGTGCTCTTTGCAGCTTTGGTGGAGTGGAGAGGCCACGTGGTGGAGGCATAGACGCAGAGGTGGTGCTGTCACAGAGGTGGCAAACGAGTAGACGGTGAGCATGATGAGGTAGCAGACAACATACTGTACTACAAAATGAGCAGACGATGCGCATGATGAGGTGGTGAAGGTGGGCGTGGTTACGCTAGTGTGGGCTGCCACGTGCCCGCATGGGATGAGGGGTAGGGCGGCTAGCGGAAGTAAAGGCCCGCATGCATGAAGGGCTCACAGATGGAGGAGGAGTGACTGCAAGTCAGCCATGTCTCCATGTGGCACCATGTGGTGCTCTGGGCGATGTGACCAGAGGAGATTGGAGGCTGGACATCCCATTTGCACATCCCCGAGTCCCTGATAGCAGTCACCGATGGCCAATACAGTAAGCGATGGCCAGTACAACGGGCAACACATGGGCCATTATGTAGTTCAAGAGCAACTACCATAAAGGATTTGAAAAAAGGCATTGATGGGCACATTCAATGCAGCCCAGGTTCTCCCTCTCCAAAGCTCTCTCTCCATCTGCATTTGATCTTTTCCTTGCCATTCCCAATTTCCCACTCCGTCGAGCGAGTTCACATTCATCTCTGATGCCTCTTTGGCTCTACTGACAATGCCTCTCCTTCGAATCCTCACAACGCCTCTCCATTAGACGGCGGCAGACTCTCCGGCATCCACTCCTACTTGCTCCATCCTGTTGAACCTGCTCACTCTGTTCAACGACTTCGCGCCAAACTCTCCCTAGCCCTTCTTGTTTCCAAAGTTGACAACATCTCAACTTCCGTCAGAGTCTGTCAACGTGGTAGCCCACAGCCTTCCATCTCTAGAATTCGTCGACAGAATTTGTCCCGCCTCCATCACATATTTGAAAGCATCTCTCTCTCTCTCTCTGTCCCTCTCTCCCTCTCCACATTCTTTGTCTATCTCTTTATCTCTCTGCACATTCACTCTTTCAATGTCTCTCTCTCTCTCTCAAAACATATTTAAAAACTATGGAGAGTTTTAATATTTTTTTAGTATTATGCAATAATATTTTCAATATGGAGAGAGAGATTTTTAATATGTAATAAGGCATTTTTTAATATAAATATTATCTTAAATATATTTTCAATGTGGAGAGAGAGATAGAGAGAGAGAGAGAGATTTAATATTTTTTTTAAACAATAAGTTTTAAGAAATTTTATAAATAATTATATTTTTAATATTTTGGATAATAATATTTTAAAAATGTTTTGAATGTGGAGAGAGAGAGAGAGATTTAAGATGTTTTTATTTTTAAGATAAATATGATAATATTTTTAATGCGATAACAATTTAACAACTTAAAAACATATTTTATCTTGACTCATTATGCATGGGGGTGGGTTAATATTCCTTAATTTAAAATTGGCTCGGGGGGGTCACTCATCATATGTAACCCTATCACGTGAGTTCAACAGAAGGATTTTTTTTATTTCTAAAATTTACAGAAATAAATATACATAAGGGACTATTTAAAATAGTTTTGGAAAAAATTTACAGATTTGTATAGAAAAGGGGTACATTTTATTAATGAATTTTTTTACAGATAAGGGATTTTAAATATAGGCCTTGAACGCACGTGATATAGAGGGTTTATACATAGTGACCCCCCCGAGAAAATTGGAGACAAAGTACAATGAAATCCTTGAATCAACTAGCTCTCCCTGTGTAAGAGTTGTAATAAAAATCAACTTTTTTTAAATAAAAAAAGCTCTCCAAACTCATATACTTTCCATGAAGATTTGTAAATTGATAATTAAGTTTTTAAAGTTTTGTGATTTTGTTTGAGAAAGATTTTGTTTAAGAAAGATAATAGTGAAATGATTATTTAATTTCCATCTAGCTAGACCTTTATGGCACCATAATTTTAAAAAATAAAGAGAAGCACTTATTTAGTGTTTTCTTTTGAGAGGGGGGGGGATGATGTGGATGGATGCACAAAGATTGGTTTGCTACTCGGAGAGATTGCAAACTGAACATTTTTCCCTTTTATATTCTTTATTATATGCATATGTGTAATGTCTTGGAAAGTCTTCGTTTTTTATAAATGATGTGCCATGTCTTTGATATTTAGAGAATACTAATCAGGTGGGTGATATTTGACTTTGATCTGTTGTCTATCTATGTCATTCACTTGGTAACATGAGTTTAGCCCCTTAGCAGCACCACAATTTAAAAAAATTAAGAGAGGCATTTTTTTTTTTTTGGGGGGGGGGGGATGATACGGATGGATGCACAAATATTGGTTTGCTAGAAGAGATTTCAAATTGAAATTTCTTTCCTTTTTATGTTCTTTATTATATGCATGTGTGTGTGTCTTTGTGCATGTGTGTAACTCATTTGTTATTCCTTAAATTAAAATTGGAGACAATGCAATGAAATTCTTGAATTAACTACCTCTCTCTGTGTAAGAGCTGTAATAAAAAATCAAGTTTATTTTTACCAAGAAAGCTCTCTGAGCTCATATACTTGCCATGATGATTTGTAAATTGATAATAAAATTTTAAAAGTTTTGTGATTTTGTTTGAGAAAGATTTTTTTTTGGGTGATTTTATAGTGAAATGATTATTTAATTTCTATCTATATTTTCTTTTTCTTGAGGTGCCATATCTCAAATTAGTAGAATCATCCCCTCATTTTTATATTTTTAATTATACGCATGTGTGTGTGTGTATTTGTGTTGTGTAACTCATTTTCTATTGAAGTAAATTTTCTATTAAAATTGGACACAAAGTACAATGAAGTCCTTGAATCAGCTAGCTCTCGCCGTATAAGAGCTGTAACTCTTCTCTTTCCACTTTTTATATTTTGCAAAAAACATCAACTTTATTTTTACCAGAAAAGCTCTCGAGCTTATATACTTGCCTTAAGTATATATATCTTAAGCTAGATGTAGCCATTTTTCATTCTTCGCCCCCTTTTTGATTCATTTTAAATAAGTTTGCTCTCTTTTTGCAAAAGGACATGAAGATTTGTATTGTTTGTTACTTCATTTCTTCCCCATTGATACTTTTAATTTGGTTTATATGGGTTATGTGTTAGTCTGCCACAATTTAAAAAAAATAAGAGAAGCATTTATTTTGGGAGGGGATGATGTAGATGGATTGGTTTGCTAGGAGAGGTTGCAAATTGAAATCTCTTTCCCTTTTTATATTCTTTATTATATGCATGTGTGTGTGTGTCTTTGTGTGTGTGTGTGTAACTCATTTTCTATTGAAGTATATTTTTTATTAAATATGGAGACAAAGTACAATGAAGTCCTTGAATCAACCAACTCTCACTGTGTAAGAGTTGTAACTCTTCTCTTTCCACTTTTGATATTTTGTAAGAAACATCAACTTTATTTTTACCAAAAAGCGCTCTGAGCTTATATACTTTCCTTGAGTATATCTTAAGCTAGATGTAGAATTTCTCATTCTTTTCCCCCTTTTTTTTCCTTATAAGAGTGCTCTCTTTTTGCAAAAACATGAAGATTTGTAAATTGATAATTAATTTTTATAAACTTTTGTGATTTTTTTTAAAGTTTTGTGATTTTGTTTGAGACAGATTAAAGTGAAATGATTACACTACTACAAAACTAGGTAGAAATGGCAGCCCAAAAGTGACATTTCTACATTACTAAATGCCACTTTCTTGCCACCATTTCCACAGTGGTAAAAAACTTGGCTCTTTAGTAACTTGACTGGCACCCATTGTTGATGTGTTCTTTTGCTTCGTTGAGCTCTCTTGACCTTGGATTGGCAGGGTTTAGGATGCGAAGAAGATGTTGGCTTTCGATGTCAAGGTCCACGAGGTATCCATCCATTTCTTTCCCCTTGGAAGTATCCTTGAGCATGTAGCAATTTGGTGGGAACCCACCTTGTAACTGATAATGTTGTCATGGGATTGCACGGACAAGATGTTGGTCATGGGCAAGGTTGTGGAGTGTGGAGGTGTGTAGTCAAGGATGTAGGTGTGAGGTTCAGAGGTGGAGAGGCTTTTGTTGATGGTGGATCCTTTTGTAGGATAGTTTTACCTTTACCTTTTCCAATAGTGGGATCACTATTGTTCTGCATTGAAGACTCCGTCGATAACCCTCCTTGTAATAATGGTACCTGAGTTGCATGTCCTCTATACACCATTTTGGCTTGTTGTTTATGCCAATTGATTTGACTGTTGGTCAAATAACACCACGTGCAACCAAGGACCACATGTTCCTCCATTGTTCCTGTAGGCAATACATAAAAGTGTACCTGCAACACATTTTTAGCAATGACTATATCCAAAGTCACATGGCCTATTGGTTTTGTTCGCGTGCCATTTATCGCTCTAACTGTCGCATTGGTTGGGACCATGCTTCCTTTTGGTAGGGTCTGCCAAGCTTCGAATGATATGAAATTATGGCTCGCACCTGGATCTAGCAATGCATCCAACCCAAATGTAGTTTCAGTGGTGATTTTCATAGTTAAGGGAATTCTAGCAGGTTCTACCTATGGCTCATCATCCCCTAAGTTTTCATCCTCGAGGGTGCCTTTATACAGGGTCATCCTTTTGGACTTTTCCTTCACCTCTCTTTCTTTTTCTTCCTGGCGAGCTTGCAGCTGTGCCAATTTATCCTCTTTTTTTCTCTTCTGGTTGCTATGGATTGTTTGAAGTGTTTGCAAGGTCAAAGGTCCATAAAACCTTTTTAGCTTACTCCCATTTATGTAACCTTCCATTACTACCCCATCAAGAGTAGCAATCCTGACTGCACCTTGTGGCGTGATTTCCACCACTTGATAGGGTCCCATACCCTGATATTACAATTTTCATTTCGTGTTTCTAACGCCGTACATGAGACATAAATCCCCTTCGTTGAGATCCTTATTTTTAAGGTTTCGATCAAACCACATTTTACGTCGTAGTTTTTCCACCTTCATTCCATAAGCTGTGTGGAGTCGAGTCTCCTCAAGTTGCTCTAGATCCACTAGGCTTTCTGTTAAGGATTCCTCGGTTAACCTTTCTCGAACTGCCACCCTTAGACTTAGTAACAAATATTCCATTGGCATGACCGACCGCCTCTAACCCAAATGCAAGACTAAAGTGTGTACAATGCGTTGCCACTTTGTACGCAATTTGGTAAGCCCATAACGCTGCGGTGAGCTTATGCTACCAATCCCCATGACTAGCTTCCACCGTCTTGGTCAAGATTCTACATAGTGTCTTGTTCGTGCTCTCAGCCTGACCGTTGGCTTGTGGATAATATGATGAGGACTTCCTATGGATGATCATGAATTCAGTTGTTAGTCGCGCAATTACTTCATTCAAAAAGTATGAACCACGATCACTGATTAACTCCAAGGGACATCCATAACGGGATATCACTTGCTCGTATAAAAATTTAGTAGTTGACTTGGCATCTGCCTTACGTGTTGCTTTCACTTCCGCCCATTTTGTGAAGTAGTCGATGGCAACTATAATGTACCTAGCCTGGCTATTAATGGCAGCCGAACTAATGGGGCTAACAAAGTCGATTCCCCATTTTTCGAAAGGTTGTGTAGCTAGGTTCATGGACAGGGGCATCCTATCCCAATTTTGTGGCTTTGCTACTCTCTGGCAAGGGTCACATATTTTCACAAATTCTGTCGCATCACTAAATAAAGTGGGCCACTAAAGGCTTGCTTGAAGTACCTTTCGTGTTGTAGTTTCGGCCACGAAATGTCTTCCCACGATCCCTGAATGTGCTTCGTCCAAAATGAGAATAAACTCATCTTCTCGAACACATCTGCGTATAATTCCATCCTTCCCTTGTTTTTTTATATAATTGTCCTGCAATAACTTGGTAAGGAGCAACATCCCTAATCAACCTTCTTGCTCCTGCCATGTCCGAAGGTCTATCAGTGGGAAGTTCATTTGCCAAGTAATGACGAATTTCCTTTGCCCACTTGGGAACTAAGTCTATTAGAAACAATGGTGCGTCTGGTAGATCGTCGTCCACCCCTGTTGGTGCTTCTCTATTGGGAATTCGAGACATATGGTCGGCAAGAACATGTGTTCTTCCCTTCTTGACTATGACTGTAAAATCAAACTCCATCAAAATCAATAGCCAACAAGTAATCCTTCCCGTAAGACAAGGTTTGTTCACCAGATACAAGAGTGCTTGGTGATCGACAAAAAACATGAATTTGTTTGCCAATAAGTAGTGCCTGAATTTCTTTGCTGCATACACCATTGACAACCCCTCTCATTTTGTAGTGGTATAGTTTCTTTCTGCATCATTTAGCTGGCAACTCACAGAGTATATGGGATGATCAAGCTTCTACTCGCCAGGCTGAGCTAGCACACACCCTATTGCAAAGTTCGAAGCATCGATATGAACGTGAAATATCAAATCCCAGTTTGGTGCGCGTAAGATTGGTGCTGATGCTAAGGCTTTCAAGGCATCATATGCCTTTTGGCATTCCTCTGTCCATTCAAAATCAATTAATAACTTGTACAGCAAACGAGCTAACTCCGCGTACATATAGATGAATCTCTTATAATACCCAGTGTGCTTGGTGAACCGCTAAACACCTTTAAAATTCGTTGGTGGGGGTAATTCCAAGATTAACTTAATCTTGTTAAAGTCCATGGAAATTCCCTTCCTGGACACCAAATGACCAAGGATAACACCATGTCTCACCCAAAATTGACATTTTAGTGGGTTGAGTGAAATCTTATACAACCTGCATTGATCAAAGACCATTCATAAATATTTAAGATGTTTTAGCCATCGAGAGTATATGCATAAATCGTCTAGAAAGATTTCTAGCCAAACACACAAGTACTCCTTAAAGTCTGTACTCATGAGTCTTTGAAAGGTTGCTAGGGTGTTAGTTGAGCTGAATGGCATCTTGCGATAAGCAAACACACCCCAAGTTCTAGCAAGGGCCATTTTGTGTTGATCTTTGGGGTCGATGGACACTTGGTTATATCTAGAGAATCCATCCAAGAAGCTGTATGCTTCATGGCTTGCCACTCTTTCGAGTACATGTTCAGTGAATGGCAAGCCATGAAGCATTCAGTTAGGGATAATGATCCCTAACTGTTGCTGCATTGACCTTTTTGAGGTCAACACACACTCGTATCTTACCATTCATTTTTGTTACGATCACGATGGGCGACACCCATTCCAATGGAATGAAATTATCTTTGCAAATTGTTCTGGAGTGAGTCTTTTGCCCTCCTTTTCTTCCCTTGTGATCTGATTACAAGCATAAGCCCAATGTTGACCATCAATGGGCTGGAATCTGCAATGAAGGAGGAATTCCTTCTTTACTTCCTTTAGCATATTCTCACCTTGTGCCTCTTCGCCTTGTTCATGTGGAATATTTTTAAGAGTGTCCATAAAGAATCGACTGAAGGTTTCCTCGAAATGTGTAGGCCCTGTAAATGTTATTTGATCTAGAAAACTATTTTTGGTTGGACAAAACATTATTGGGCGCAAGACCACATTGCTTGCCATAGGTTTCTTACCATCTCTCAAAGCCTCGTATATTTGCATTGCATAGGATATATCAAGGCTTCGGCTATTAGTAAAGAGAGCTGCAGCTTCCACATCTTTGGCATTCACAAACCATGTCCTTTTACCCCAGATATATCCCACATCATCATCTGTAACTGCTTCATTAAGATGCAGATTAAGATTTTTGATTGAAATGAGTTCATCCTAATCATCTTCAGCCTCGGGTTCTGAGTCTTCTTCATCTTTCTCTTCTTTTAACCATTTTTCATCCACATTATCTCTCTCTACAATGGGATGATGTCTTTTTTACTGCTTGGAACTCTGGCTCTTGCAGTACTAGCCTTTTGCATTTCACGTCGTGGTTTGCTAGCAAGAGCTTCTAGCATAACTGCAGTGGATCTACCTTGATCTTCTTCAACTTTTTTTAATTCCCGTGCACTCAAGGCTTGTTTTTCATCATCCTTAGTTACATCCACCATTTCTTGCTCTAGAAGTTTGCGCTCATGTTCTACATGTTTGTGACAGTGTGCCTGTTCTTCTTATCCCTGCATCGAATTCTGAGCTTTTTGATCTCCTTCATGTGAAGATCCTTGAATATGAGGAGCATATTCTGCATCTTGAAAGTACTCAAACATTATCTTTGCATGCATCCTTTTTGCCACCACACTAGGAAATTGCTCCCAAGTATATGAAAGAGTCTCCAATGCACTTTGCAGCTCTGGAAACTTTGATGGTTGAGGAGGAGGCATCACAAAGGTCTTTGAGTCTCTCCTTGACACAATAAAATGAATACTGCCAACTTCAGGATCTGAACTCTTTGTTAAAATATCCACAAAGGTGTCTTTTCGCTATATTATTATGCCTACCACAAGGCTTGAAGTCATATCTTTTTTGAAGAAAGTAGCATCCCATGGATCTTCAACACCATTGAACTCCCTTTTTGACATAAGTAGAAAGAGTCTCTTTTCCTTTTGATGAAGAAACCAAGATCTTCTGCCCATGTGATATCGAGTCCACCTACAAAAGCCATTGGGGCTATATTCCTTTCCTTTGAAATTCAAAGTGACATCAGAAACCCATTCTCTGATCTCAGAGTCATTTGAGAAGATCCCACATGTGTTGACTATTCAAAGGGCACTCTCTATATAAGAGGCCTATCATGTATGGTTGAGAATAGCACATTGGAATAGATTGAGTGTTTCATACTTCCTGTCTCTCTCCATGGCCTTCCTTATTTGGTTTGATCCTCCATGATCTTTATGCTCATTAAGTGATAGATTAGGCTAGTACGATCCACACTTTGACATGGTATCAGAGCTTAGGTCTAGCTCTCCTAGGCTAGTTTTAGTTCTAGGGTGTGAGTGTTTCTTGAGTATTTATTGGAGAGAGAGAGAGAGAGTCTACTCTGTGAGAAATAGAGATCTAGGGAAACTCTTAGAAAGTCTATTTGTCTTCTTCCCTTGGAGAAATAGAGTGAGAGACATAGGTCTCTACTATGCCAAGACCTCCTTGGGCAGAGACGATAAGCAAGACATTGCCTATCTTTGCGCTGTAGCCTCATCAGGCAGTGGCAAGGAAGATGCTTCCGGAGTGATTGAGCACTATTGCAAGTGACGAGCGTCAAGTCCTCTAGAACTGCAACAAAACAGCAACTAGCCACTAGCTCTTCATCAGCCTCAAGTCTGACTCCCTACAGCCGGCCTCAGAGCTCCTACAAGCTCACAGCGCTCCAGCAACTTCGTGGCATGGCACAAGCAGCTCTACCTTCTGCCAATGACTAATGACCTCTGGCTGCAAGCAAGATGCCGGATGCTCCAGTCCATCTCCAAGCTCCTTGCATAGCGCCTTCCAACACCCATAACGGTTCTTCCCAGCCGCCTTCTCTGCAACATCGGGCGACTCCGCCATCTCCAACAAAGGGAGCAGGATGCGCTGTAGCAGGTTTACTCGAGGCAGATGAAGTTTGCCGGTTTTCTGTGTCCAGATCTCAATTGATTGAGCTACCAAGTGCTTATGGTGAATTGCAGCCAAGAAATTCGCTTGTCTAGCCCGGCTTTGTGCCTCTCTCGGCTCTCGGATCTATGGCTATGCAATAAAACTGTAGTCTCCACCCCGCGCGAAGAACCTCTATGATAGCTCTACGCTCCAAAGTCTTTGACTCTAGCGTGCCTCTGTTCTCCCTTCGGAAGCTTGATGCCCACGTCGCCATCGTCGCTACAGTAGAGAAACTGCAAAGCTTCTTCTTTCTTCTCTAAGGTTCAACCTTAGGACACGTGGCATCTCCATCGAAGAGCCACGTGGCAGGACAAAACCGTGGTTAATTCTAGGTTTAGTTTAATGATGTTTGGTCAAAGTTTTGCCACGTGGCAGGTAAGACTTAATCATGGTCTGGTTAACCGAACCCATCATGGTAAGAGTTAGGGTTGGTTAACTGCCACATAAGCATGCACAGTCAGCAGTGCCACCTAAGCATATTGCCCTTTCCAAGAACAGTTTGAAATTCAGCATATGAATCCCTCTGCCACATCATCAAGGGCCCCTCTCCTTCATAGAAACTTCGACAAGGCGTAACTTCCAATCCAGGAAGAATTTGGACATGCTCCAAAAAGGAAAAGTGATCGTCTTTTCGAGCCCTACGTGCTTGTTGGATTAGAATAATTGTATGCTATTAGACACTGCCAATATTGAAAGAAATCAATTGGTAAGACCTTTGCAACAAATGACAAATCAAAGCATGAATGCACACGTCATTCTCATAAGCATGCCAAAAGCACAAGTGCATGAGATGACCATAGCATGAAGCATGGCATCCACACGTAAAGCATCAAGGCACATGGAAGAACAAAGCATCATGCATCAAGCTACGTCAAGCGAAGAAGCGAACGCCATCGACATGAAGCATTGAAAAGTAAAATCCTTGCCAACCTTGCCTATATGTTTGTAAATCAAGCCTGACCACCTGAGAGTAGCTATGAAAGCACCCAGGGGAGGTATTGACATGTAAACCACACTTTACGACCTTAAGTAGCAATGCATGCACTAAGGGGAGGTGATGGAATGTAACTCACATCTGACCACCTTGCAGTAGCCAAAGGATTATGGCACCAAGGGGAGGTGTTGAGAGATATGGTGCCATGAGCACATAGATTAAAGGGCTAAGGTATGGTATAGGAAAGAATTAAAGTAGCCACCCTAGGATGTGGACTACATGATGTGGAGATGTGGATTGAGGATATCCACAAGGAGAGATGTGGATGAGAGGATCCCACATGTGTTGACTATTCAAAGGGCACTCTCTATATAAGAGGCCTATCATGTATGGTTGAGAATGGCACATTGGAATAGATTGAGTGTTTCATACTTCCTGTCTCTCTCTCCATGGCCTTCCTTATTTGGTTTGATCCTCCATGATCTTTATGCTCATTAAGTGATAGATTAGGCTAGTACGAGATCCACTTTGACAATGGTCAGGTTTATTACAAGGTGCTTCATATGACAATAAATGTAAAAAATAGCATAGAAGGCTTTACAAGGGTTTTTATGACAATAAAGGAGCTTAAATATTTATACAAATGCAATAAAAATAACCAATAATCATCAAGCTCCAATATGTCCCATGACATGTAATCTGTCCACTGATATATGTAATCTGTCCACTGATATCTACTCATGCAATCTGCCCACTGATAAACTTCTTGGTAAATGGTAAAAGGTCTTATTTAATAGCATGTTATGAGTGTTAAACCGCATGTGAGTGAAGGGACTGACAACGATTAGGAACTAGTTAGAA